>NC_142165.1:22126184-22429215 GCF_029865625.1 Vigna umbellata | reverse complement strand
AGTGCATTTGCAGTGCTAGGGTTTCCAACTAACCCATTGGTACCACCATTTAAGAGATGGGTCCTATCCCTACCCTGCTGCTGTTGCTGAGGTGGTGGTTGTTGATGTTGTGACTGTTGTTGTTGTTGTTGCTGTTGTGGTTGTTGTTGCTGTTGTGGTTGTTGTTGTTGTTGCTGCTGTTGTTGCTGTTGTTGTTGTTGGGCCCTCTGTAACAGGATGTGTTGCATCTGAATGTGTTGTTGTTGCTGCTGCTGTTGCTGGTGATGTTGTGACTGCTGAGGTTGTGATTGTTGTTGTTGTTGCTGTTGTTGTTGCTGCTCTCTAGCCTTCATAAATTGTGTCTGGAAAGAGAGTTTTAGTGAACCATAAACATGAAGTGGTAATTCACAAGTTCTTTGTTAATCATGCGAACAATTTTACCCAGGACGCATAAATATAATATGATCGGAAAAACAGATATATCCTACTAACAGCTATCAGTCCAAGAAAGCAGCACAAGCCAACCACAAAATCTCTATAGTCTGATAGTAGAGTAGTTGGGAGAATGGCCTTACTATAATGACAAGTTAAAAGAGTGAGTTATTTTAAAGAAAAAAATACACAGATCACCTATCAAGACTCAATGAAAATATAAAACAAAGCATAGAAGCTCTTCAACTCGAACAAAAAACATCCCAAAGGATGTGGAACAGAGAGACCACAGACCTATTCCAGAGTTGCGGCATGTGTGTTGTGTGTTGTGTGTTGTGTGTTGACCAGAGTTGCCATGGGTTCACAGAATCGCAGCTGGGAGCCATGGGTCAGATGATAGGTGTCAAAGAAAGTTGAGGCCAGCGTCATTAAACCTTTGAAAGGGGTAAGGGTTGGGAAAGTAGGGTCAAATGAAACAAGGGGAGCAGAAATCCCAAGATAGCTTAAACAGCACCAAAGTAGGACGTGTTTGAAGTTTGTAGAGCTCTCTTACGCTCTAGAAATGAAAAGGAGAAAGATCTTTAGTAATCTTAGTTTGTTGGAAGTCACCGAAGCTTGTGGGATTAATTTTCCTCGGCCAAGGTGGTGGCTGTGTATAGCACGATAATTACTACCATGATCACAATACCAATTTAAAATAAAAAAAATCCTGAGATCAGGAAACGTAAGCGAACCTCACAATTGAGAAATATAATTAACCAACTGAGGAACATGAATTTATAACAGGTCATGATCCCTATTAGACATTTATGCCTACAGACTCGTTAACCAGTTTATTAATCAACTTCTCAAATTTCTTTTCCTAGATTTACAAAAATATGTCATAGTAGTATTGACATAAATTTACTGGACAACAAAATAAAAGAAATCTTTGGCATATAATTTATGGTTTTATTTCAGAAAACACCAAAAATCATTAATAAGTAGTCAACGGTGGACAAATAATCACAGGCTCAAACAAGATATTTTCCAAAATCATACAGCACCTAGTCAGCATCCTGGAATTAAAAAATAAAGATCTAACTATGATCTTATTTAATTAAAGAAGAATCTAAAGATCCCAAGTTTCCTCAGCAGCTAAACCGAGCTATAATTAATTGAATGTATACACTTCCTTATTAAATACATGAATAAATACCGCAAAAGAAAATCAACTGGGAGTTCATCTTAATAGCAGTTTTTTATTCCCTAAACTTACTAGCACAACCAAACTACTCCGGTTTACTGTGCAAAAAGAAATGTGCTAGGTATAAACTAACCCCTACAAAGTTAATCAACCAACCTCGATATAAGATGCAGCAACCTCAGAGTGCTTCTCATTGGTCCGGGCAATAAATATGTCCCAGAAAACAGACCACCACTCGAACAGAAATCCTCCGGGTGCATCAATGGCTGCAACCCCACAATCCCATTAACAAAAGTAATCAAACCAATAAAATAGAAACAATAGGAACATTAAATCCAACTAGACTACTTCATTTCAAGGTAACTCACCAACAGGGTCCGACGACACTTTCCCTTCAGCTTGAAAAGCCTCAGCTGAGGCCTTCAAATCCCTCTTCACTAGGTAATCATGGATATAAACATCTAACCTGAAAATCTCACAGAGCAAGCACGCAAAGTTTGAACTATGAGAACCAAAGTTTGGATCTTTACACCATGCATATCATACAAAGCAGTAGACCAAAAGACCCATGTCAAAGTCAAAACAACAACACATCCAAATGCAGGAACCAAGAGGGTACAGTTTCATCCAATCTAAAGCTACCCCTTACGCTTGCAGAGGCAAAAAAAACCCTAACATGCCCATCAAAACATCCTCTCACATTCACAGTAACACAACCAAACCAAAGCAAATAGACCAACCCAAATCAACCCCAAAAGAGACAAAAGCAACTAAGAGACCCAGAACCCAAATCAATAAAAAGGATACTTTTTTTAGAATGAATAAAATCCCATTTTTCAACACTCACAAACCCGCAATTGAAAGTTGAAAGAAAAACATGAATAGAACAATAACACTCACATCTTATCAGCTTCCCAGTTAGTCTGAGACATGCTGACAGAGCAAATATTGATGGGTAATGAAGGAATCAATGAGTTCTGTGAATGTTTGTGAAACTGAACAGTAACAATTGCAAAAGACACGAGCTTTTGATGCAGCAGAGAGCCAGAGTAACACAGAAGGAATGAGAAAAAAGAACTGAAAAGAGGGAAACTGAGAAAGGGAAAAGAGAGGCACAGCGCACAAAGGAGAGGATTCAGGAGAAAAAATCAAAAGGGTTAGAACTAGAACAAGCTTCAAAGTCTTCTGTAGGCATAATTATAATAATAATAATAATAATAATATGATAATACATCATTTAATTTATAATTAAATAAACTTTTACTGTATTCAAAATCATCTGAAATTGATAATTCCATCAAAACTTCATTATTTTTATCCTGATATTTAATAAATATTTTAACATGTTAGTAAGAGTTATTATAATATGTTTTAATTGGTAGTGTTCACATTTTTTTATTTTGTAATATACTAGTATGTGAGATTATTAAAATTAGTATAAATAAATTAGTGCCTTTATTAAATATTGGATGATAAAAATATCAAAGAATTTTCTGAAATAACATTTTAATATGGACCAAATTTAGAGGCATGATAATATATTTAATGCTTTCGCTTAACATTAATAGGATAAATTATATAATGATGAGAAAGAATTATGACAAAATTAAAAAACCTATTCATTCAAATTATCTTCGGTAACGCATCTATTACTAAAAATAAGTTTATTTTTTAACTTATTTGTAAGATATATTTTGATCAAGTATTTCTTAAAAAGAATCAGTTTATTTTGGAATTTTGTATTATTCTTTTTTGACTTATTTGTTTATACATTACAATAAATTATTGTTTGAAAAAAAAAATATTTTGGAAATTTATATTATGTCTGTAGATGTAGATGCATTATAGAAATTATTTTACATAAAGAAGCATTTTTTGGAATGTTTATATTATTTCAGTTTTAATTTATTTTTTAATGCATTACAATAAATTATTTTTCAAAAAGATGTAACTTTTTTGGAACTTTACATTATTTATATTTTGGCTTATTTATTTAAATATTATACAGACAATAAAGCAGAATATATTTGAAAAAGAATCTATATTCTACCATTTTCAGCTGTGTTGGATTTTAGGAAATCAACTTAAATTTCATTGAAAAATTAGAAATAAATAAATAAACTTGTGTTAAAGTACAAGCGCTAAAACTAACGTATTTGATATGATTCTAAACACATTGTTAGTATATTATATTGCATATTAAAGGGTTGTCTAAATAGATTATTATAATAAGTTCAATTAAATCATATAAGAACAATATTAAAATGGTTTTAAATAAATATATTTTCAAATAATTTATATATTCATCATTGTTTGTTCACACTTGAAACTTAGAAAAAAAAATTACTTAATTTAATATAAATTAATTTTTATTTAAAGAAAAATTGTTATGTATATGAAATAAAAAAAGTGATTGGAAGAATAAGGAAAGTTTGGAATCATTGGTCAATATTTGAATATGGAGAAAAAGAAATGAGTGCAGTGATTGGTGCAGATGCTTTTCTATCCAAAATTGAATAATGGTTGTGTTCTCTTTTCTTTTTTATTCTTTTTCACTTTTCGATGCAAAGGTTTGGGAATTATTTTATTTTTTTCTATAGGCTTTGGCCAATGAAAGGTGTTGTTGTACAGTGTACAGCGATGCAGATATATTTCATAATAGAACTATTTACTTTGCATATTGGTCCCTTGTTTTTGCATATTGGTTCCATTTTGATGAGAATCCGAATGGATAGGAGGGATAATATTTAATTTTTAAAATTGAATATAAAAATTTTATTTTCAATTTGTTTTATTTGTTATTATTCTTTAAATTTTGTAGAATATAAAATTAGATTTTGGATTATAAGAACGTGAGTTTAGATATTGATTACACAATCAAATCAAAACAAAGTAATGGTTTAATACTTTTTAAGTTAAAATGTTAAAACAAAGAATTTTGAGAAAATAGAACTCTAAGCTTTGGCCAAGAGCTTTGCAGTAGGAAGATTTAGTATGAAAAATGACAAGTAGCGTTACAAAAAAAAGAGGATAAGTTCTCAGAAAACTCGGAAGGGTCATTCTAGGTCATAAAAGTCTACGGCAATGGAGCTTACAAGTTGGAACATCTATCAAAACAATCGGTCCTCAACACTTGGAATGTATCTCACTTGAAATTTTATCTCAATTAAGTTGTAAAAATAAAAATACATTGTAACACTAGTTGTACTCTTTCTTATCCGGTCTTTTATCCCTAAGGAAGGTTTTGACTGAAAAGTTTTTAACGAGGAACCTCACTTAATAAAACGAGGGTTTCTTCTCATAGATTACTTCTTCAAAGCAAGTTCTTTCATATAGTTCCCCACCAGCTACCAACCGGTTTGGGTTAAACCTTCCATGCAGTTTTTCACCGACTGATCACTAGTTTGGGTTGAACTTTCCATGCAGTTCTCCATCAGCTACCAACTAGTCCGAGTCGAACCCTCCAAACAGTTCCCCACCAACAACACATTGGTCTGGGTGGAACCTGTCACATAAGTCAACATTGGATGTGCATCTCATGCGAAGTTACCAACTATGCAAGAAATCCATACAATTTGGCAAAACTAAAAATATTGATGTGTAAACATAACACAATATAGGGCAAAAACACTTGTATTCATATTCTTAAGGCCTACAAGGCCATACAAAAGTTACAAGGCCTATCCAACTATACATATAAGAAAAACAAAAATAAAAGAAAATACTAAGTACTCTTTTATAGGTAATATTAAACTATTGATTCACTTCGTTATCTTCCTCAACAACCTCAACATAAGTAGAAGGGCTCGACGCGACTTCTCCACCTGAGCCCTCATCAACATCCCCTCCGTCCACCTTTTCCCCGGCCCCCTCAGCAGTAACTTCTTTAGCTTCCTTGGCCACCTTCTTCAAGGAACTCATTTCGGTCACATCGAACATCCGACCTTCATAAATATTCTTATTCACATCAAATTTGTACTCAGTGGTCGAAACCTCCTTGTAAAGAAAATTTGGTTAACGAAGAGCCTTTTAGAAGCCACTCTTGAGCTCATTAAAAGCATGGTCATACAACTCATAAACCTCCTTAATGGTCGCCTTTTTCTTCTTGGGGGATTCTACTAAGGAGATATTAAGCTCCTTCATTTTTTTCTCGGCCTTGAGGCATAAGATCTTCCATGACTTCAAGCGCCAAACCTCTTCCTAAAACAGTTTCTTCTCTTCGCCGAGTTTTTTCTTCTCATCAACCTAGGCAATATTCTCTTCTTCTCGAGGTTTCTTCTCGACAACCAAGTCCTCAAACAACTTCCTCTTGCTATCCCCCTTAAGCTCTTTCCTCGCCAAGTTCACCACCCAATGCCTCAACACGAAAGCTCGACTTTGGAACTCAATTAAACCCCAGAACAAGATACCGGGATCTGACTCATTTATGACCTTGAGTTCATGACTACTTAGATCAAGGAAAACCCCTTTGCGGGCACTCTCTCCTTATCATTCCCTTCACCCAGCGGACGACCCTTAGCTTTTTCCTTTCTTTACCAACTCCACGGAGTTTCCCCAATTTAGGTCTCTTCCTTCCAACACTATTAAAAAAACAGTCTTTTAACACGCCTAATATACCTTGGTTTTCACAAAACCGAAGCATATTAAAATGTGATGACATTTTTGTAATTAAGACAAACTTATACGCCTCGGTTCACTGGGAACCGAAGCCTATGCACTCTACTGCCTCGGTTATTTATGAAACTGAAGCATAAAACCCTCTGCAATAATATATTATTTCGGTTTGCCTTCTAAACGACGCTTATAAGTTATTTTGAATTTTTTTTAGCTCTTTAGGCATCGGTTAGCAGATGAACCAAGTTAGTAGTGGTCTTACTGCCTTAGTTATTAGTTGAACCGAGGTAGTAGCTCTTTCATTGGTTCAAATTACTGAAACCTAAAAAGAGTTTACATAGTTTTCTTCTTCCCCTAGAGCGCGCCTCCTTGTTTTTCTTCTTCCCCTGCGACCTCCATCGCAATTGGGCGAACCTCCACCACCAAACGCATAGTCCTCGCGTACTTCATTTCTCTCGCGCAAAGAAATCTCCACTTCGCGGTCTAGTTTCTCCGCGGGTTGCTTGCTGCATCCACCGCCGTGCCACCACAGTTCATCCACCATTGTCGCCTCCATTGTCGCTGATGAAGTGTTGTCCAAGTTGGGTGACTCGTCGAATTCCCATTGGGGTTCATCTATGGTTTTTGACGAGCCCAGGAGAAACGGTTCCTTTGGAGCTAGGGATTCCATTCGCGAGCTTCCCCCTTCTCATGCTGACGAGACTGATAATTGGGCGGGGGCAAAGAAACCTTCGGGAGGGTTTGAGAGGAGAGAGAGGGATAGAGGAGGGTTCTTCGATTCGTAGTCACGCATTGACGAATCGGAGAACAGGGTTTTGAATAAGAACTTTGTGTCGTCGGAACGACGATTCGCCTCCAACGGTGGAGGGTTTGAGAGAGAGAGGAAGATTATTAGGTTTGACTCCAACGACGGTGCTGATTCAAATGACTGGAACAAGAAGAAGGGTGATTCCAACGTTGGTAGTGAGAGTGTTGGTGCTGGTGGAGGGAGACCAAGGCTTGTTTTGCAACCTCAGTCTTTGTCGGTGTTCAATGAAGGGGGATTGGAATGTGGAGACATCTAAAGGGGTTAAGGAGACAGGTGAAGGTGATTCCTTTTTGAAGAGGTGTTTTGGGTCTTCGAATGGAGGAGGACGAGCTGCTTTGCCTGAAAGTTGCACTGAGAGGAGTTTGAGGAAGCTCATATCTGATGATGGAAGTCCTAAAAGGTTTGTTACAAGGAGAAAATTGTGGACATAAGAGAAGAAATTCTATGAAAGAGACGAGCAGGGAAGCTTCCAGGGGACACTACATCCCTTTTGAAAGCTTGGTGGCAAGCATATTCTAAATGGCCATACCCAACTGTAAGTTTGAACATACATCTCAATAATAATATATTATACTTGTTTCCATTTTTATATTCTAAATGTATTTTCAGAAGGAAGACAAGGTTAGACTGGTGCAGGAAACGGGTTGCAATTAAAGCAAATAAATAATTGGTTCATAAATCAAAGGAAAAGGAACTAGCATACTAATAACCCCTCATCCTTTGGTAACACCAAAACCAATCATAAGAGGTACCTTAATTCTCAATATTATCTTATGTTTGAATTTTATGTACTCATCTTTTAATTCATCTAATTTATTCCAATGCAATATATATCAATTACTAGTTTAATTTTGGCTTAATAGCTTACTTGGTCCCTATATTAAGTGGGTTTTTTTCAGTTTAATACCTGATTTTAAAAGTGCATACATTGAGTCCCAAAGTTTGTTAAAATTGTATAAATCGAGTCCCTTTCGTTGAATTGACAAAAATGGAGTTAACTCTCAACTAACATGGCGAAGGAATTTGCACTTTTTTTTTCTCTCTCCTCTATTTTTCCTACAATACCCAGCTTGTTTCTCTCTTTTCTATGTCTTTATTAAATACTTTTTTTTTCTCTCTTCCTCCAAGGCTCACCTTTACTAGCACAGATTCACTCACTATTCAAAGTAGTAGTTTGGTTCATAGAATCCAACCCAGAACCCAAATCCATCCCAATTTTACAAATATCCTTCTTTTTCTGCTTCAATCTAAGTAAGCCCAAAAAAACATCAAAGATCAACAAGAAGAATGTTTCGACGCTTACCCATTGAAACCGAAGAAGGAAAACCAAGGTTGAACAAACAATCAACAGTTCTGGGAGTTATGGGGTCTTGTAGGTTGGAGAAGGAAGCAACATAGATAGAAGCAATAGTCTTACAATCAGTGGTATTGTTTGCGATGGGAATCCAAGTTGGACATAGCTTTGGAATCTAATGGTGATGTTGTTGCAGGAGAGAATTAATAAACACAAACTCAAATTATTCTCGTTTTTTTTGTGCAAACAGAGAATTATCTTTTAATCAATGATGTTGTTAGCTTTAAAATATAATCATACAAATTTCCAAATGCAAAATAATATTATAATAATTTTTATACCGATTTTATATAAAACACTTTTATCCAAATGAAAAATAAAATTAAAATATCAACGAAAATAGTAAATTTAGTTATATATTGTCAAGGAAAATAAAAATAGATCATCATTTTTTTTATTTATTTGATGAGATTTCGTATGTTTTAGTATGACTAAAATGTATTTTATGTATTATTTTATAATTATTTTTTAAATTTATCCAATATGAAAGCGTAATTAATCGCATTTGCTTTTTAACGAAATTACATGCAAGGAATATTTTAAACAAAATATTTATTAAGTATGGTTGTGCACATTTAGGTGTAGGTGGTTTCATAATTGATGATTTATATAAAATATTATATTATACGTGGTTCTTCATAACTTATATATTAGTTATTAGCCTAGAAGCAGGATGTCAGCGGATCAAAACGAGAACGAACGAATTTTGATACGTAAGAAAATACTCCAAAATATTAATTGCATGTAAGAGAAGCAAAAGAGCAAGGAGAGTGAGGAAGATGAAGACAAGGAAAGTTGGGCATTGCACAAAAAGCATAGGAGAGACAAGAAAAAACGTAGATTTTTTCGCCAAGTCAACTAGGAGTTAACTCCTCTGCCAATTTAACGGAAGGGACTTGATTCATACAATTCTTACAACTTTGGGATTCAATGTATGATGCACTTTTAAAAACGGGTACTAAACTGAAAATCAACTTTTAACATGGGGACAAAGCAAACATTTAAGCCTTTAATTTTTTATATTTTGGATGTCGTTAACGTATCACATCATTAAATAAAAAATATTTTTTTTAATATTTTTTTATTTAACTCAATGATATTATTTCTTTGGATACTGATTGATTCAATGTGAAAATAAAAATGAACCACTGCTCAGGATTGTTACATTCACGGCTTATATCCTAAATACATGAAATTGTTTTAGCTGACCATTCTGAAATTTGTAGTCATTGAATGCATGTTCTCGAGCAATACTAATGCAAAAGTTGGATGGACGTGGCACTACATCAAGGTTTGTCCCCTGCCATTTTGGCTTTTCACATGTCAAGATCAATATGAATAATCATTATCTCACTTGTGCATTTCTTGACAACATGGTTGGTTCCCTAGGTAGATGTGTTGTAGACTGAACTAGATTTTGATTTGGATATTAAAGAACATGTTGAACCGACTTTCGAAGTGTGCTGGAATTGAAAGATCTGCAAGCATAAATTGTTCCATGATCTTAATTTGTATTGGGGAGATACAAAAGACCTTCGAAAAAAATAAAAAAAGTAAATACCTTACTGCATCGGTTACCTGTGAACAGAGGCAAAATCCTACCCCTTTTTTCCTCGGCTAACAACCGATGCAGAAAATTGTAGACTTTTTGCCTCGTCCGTATATGTCTCGGTTTAGGAACCGCTGCCTATGGACAAAAATAACTGTTGTCATTTCCCTTGACTGCATTGGTACAAACTTGGGTTGGTGAATATTGACCTCAGGTTGTTGCAGATTGGGAACATCGAATAGTCGAGCCTCCTTAGCCTTGTCTTCCACTTGTTTCTACAACTTGATAAATAAATCATCCTCACCTCCAACTTTTTATGCACGATGAGTCGTGAAACCTGCAAACATGGAAAAATGCTCATATTAGTTCAACAATTACGCAAAGATAATATTTTTTCTTTGCTTACCTTTCAACTCTGAAATAGGATTTCTACATAAGTAGATCCTAATGAGGTGCCTAACTGACATCTGTTGAGGTAATTGCTCTAACACCTTAACAACCTTCCTGCCCTCGGTGGATAGACGGTCTCAACGCTAGTCTTTGTACCTTAGTGTGTTATTCATCCAATAGAAGGATAACTTTTTCCTATCAACTTGTCATAAAAATGGGATTGGCCACTCCCATTAACAACAACTCTAAAATGTTGCTTCTTAAAATTCTTGAAAGAATCTAAATATGGTATAAATAAGGGAGTCCCGACTTTCTTATTAAAGATACCCAAGTTATCTATTCCCCGGAACGAGTGTAGTAAAAATACAAGAGACATTTAAGGGACGAATCCAAGTACAATGACTTACACAAGATCCTAAAGGCTTTTATTCATCCCCACCCATTCAGATGAAGCAACGTTGGGGCCACATTCAATAGTCGAAGAATGAGATCTGAACATGTAGTTGCATGAATATATTGGTATAAACATAGAAGAAATCATCATCATAACTCTTTTTGCCATGGAAAATGCAATCAATGGCGTTGACCCTCTTCAATGACACAATATCCTCAAATGCCTCATGCTTGAAAATATAAATGTTGCTCACCTAATTTTGGAGAATTTAGGCCCATATACAGTCTGATGTTTGAGTTCGGACTTCGATATCAACCTAGTCGTATCACCCTGGCCTTCCAAAGGGTCTCACTATGCTCCTCGGTAAGATTTGACTGAATTTTTATAAAATGTTCGACACTCACCCCTAAACCTAGGAAGGATGAAGTGTTAGAAGACATGGACACCCTACTACCAACATTGTTATCACTAAAGGACTCAAACATACCTAATAAAGAAGACCATCTACTTCATTTCAAGAAAGGAAAATTTCTTTGGCATACACAAGACAACAAGTATGCCATAAAAATTGAGTGATGGATTATGGTTCGCCTTTCCCTATTTATAGTAGAATGGGGATAATTCAACTTCTTGGGCTACATCCATGCCAAGAAAGCCCATGGACCTTGCATTATTCATGAATCGTAATAACCTCACGAGAAGCTTATGCTTCGATTTATGTGCCATACTCTGCCACTAAAGGTCACATCAATATGTCACTCAAAAACCCTTCAACATTTAAATCTCTTTGTCGATATGCTCCTTAAGGTTGAGGGGTTATTATACTTGTATGGGTAAATTCAAAGATAACAATTTTTCTTTGCAAAAGATTTTATCGTAAATGTCATGACCAAGTACTGGAGCCGACACATCGCTTCGATCATACTGGATAATAGGCATTGTTTACCTGCCTTGCAGTCATATAAAAACTAGGAAACTGGTGTACTAGGTAGGGCTAAAGGCCCTTTGACCCTTCTAGCTAAGGGTTATAACCCTAAAGCATGTTGGCATACCGGGTACTGGGGACCAAGTACCCTAGTCTAGATACCTGGTACCCATGTCCTCTAAATAATAGAATATATGGATTGTTTAAATGGTTAAAGCTCATGATTGGGCCTAAAACAGGTAATTGGGCCCGAAACACGTAATTGGATCAGTAGGTTTCACGATTGATAGACCCACAAAAATGTTTTCCATCTAGCTGAATCCTTGGTCAACAAGGTCAAAACACTATAATACAACATTAATGATAATTTAATTTCACTTTTTGTAATAATTGAGATTTGACTTCAGAGTTCTGACCAAATTACTGACTTGAGCGTGTCAAAGAACCTATTTGCAGGATCTCCCCCTATGTTGTAGTGTTTGGAGTGTTGGAAAATGAGAACCGAGTACTTGAAGATAATAATTTGAAGGTGTAAAAAGGATGATTTGCGAAAAACATGTCTTTGTATATATTCGATCTTGGAAGAAGAGTTGATCTTTGTGATTCATGTGAGTGTGGATTGAATTCATATTATTGTTATATGAGTTTTGTTATGATAAAAGTTTCTTTTCCTCTAAAAGTTAGAAAATGTGTATATTAAGTGTGGAGGAAATTAAGTAGATTATAATTTCTTCCATGTGTGTTTATTATTATTTTTTATTATAAAAATGTGATTTTTTTAAGGTGTTTAAATTTTTTATTTTAAAATTATTATTCTAAAGTTTGAAATTTTACTTCTTAAGATTAAGTTGGTATTAAATGACTCGGTTTTTTTATTATTTGTAAAGAGGTTTGGATACATATAAATAATTGTGTTTTGATGATTTTATTGGCTTTATTTTTCATCATCTCTAAATTTTGGGGTTTGTTAAAAATTATTATGTTTGGAATGAGTTTTCAATTTTTTTACTTAGGAATAAGATATGTGAAGGTGGTTTAGAAATACTTTAGTTAAGAAGAGTGCTCTGAAAATTTTAGAATTAAGATTTAAATTTGGATGGAAAGTTCCTTCGAAATAACTAGAGAATATGTTGTGAGTAAGGATAACAACGAGTCGGGTCGGATATAGATTGTGCTTACCCACAACCCGACCCGCAAAATTAAATCTAACTCGTAACCCGTCCGCTACCCACGTGAATATCCGTTAAATAAATACTTTTGAATATTTTAAAACTCACGGATACCCAAAAAAAATTAAAATATATATATTTTATATATTTTTAAAATAAAATTTCAAAAAATATATATGCATATATATAATATAAATTAAATTAATTAAGTATAAATTAAAATTCAATTTTAATTAAATTTAACCTAATAAAATTAAATTAATTTTATTTTAATTAAATTTAATTTAAAAAATATAAATTAAATTATTATTATTATTATTTTGTGGATAACGAATACTCGCCTATCAAATAGTATAATATCGTATCCAACCTATTTAAAAATGAGTATTAAAATATCCACTATGTGTAACTAATAAATATCGACTGAAGTTTTTTTTTTGAGATATAGGAAACATAAAAAAAAACAAGTTACTCTATTGATTTTATATAATTATAAACTAACAAAGTGTTAATAGGATAACAATTATTTCATTATTTTAATAAAAAAATAAAAGACAAAAACTCAATTGAAAACTATAAACAAAAATACAGGTTAATTAACCACAAAACTTTATTAGGAACTCAAAAGAATTTATTATAAACTTAAAATTTATTTGAGCTTTTATTTTATTGCCATAATCATTTATTTTAATACTCAAAGTTAATATATTACAAAGTTTGTGACATTTTTTAAAAAAGTTTATTAACATTTTCTCTAAATGGATTATAGATTGTATAGCATCTCTTCTTATTCGCTGCCTCCATTTTTTTCATCATTTCATCGGTTTTGAATAATAAATTTAAAAAAAATCATCCGTTTTGAGTAATAAATTTAAAAAAATCAAGGATGAAAATGAAATTGTTAGATGGGAAAATGGGCAATTCAATAATGGAGATTCATTCACTTTGTAAAAGTAGTAAAGCAGAGCAAAGAATAATGGATATTCATTCATTTTGTAAAAGTAGAAAAACAAAAGAAGGAAAGACATCTACTTGTGTTTTTTTTTCACCTCTTTTTAAAGATTTATATGGAACAAATTAAAGCATTTTGGAAAGTTTCGTTAAGGGTGAAAAAGGTTAAAAAAAAAATCAAGCCAAGGTTAATGTTTAGACTTGTTGAAATCTTACAATAAAGTAAAACATTAGAGTAATTTTTTATTTTTAAAAGAATTCTTGTGCAAGTTGAACAATTGATTAAAAATAATAGAAAATGAGAAAAATAATAAGAAAAATGATATTATTTCACTTTTAACCTATTGTATGTTTTGTACTTTATCACCTACAAATATATTTCAACTAACTTAATCGTGGAGGTATTAAAATCGTAAATATTTATAATTAGATACATTTAAAAAAAATAAAAAATCAAACACTTAGTTCAATTATGTCTTTCTTTTCAGACTTTGTTAACCTGTAATTAATTGTACCTATTTCCAATTTTTTATTTTCTTATAAACGTACACCAACCTTATACTTTTTTGTCCACAAATTTTTAAAATATTGTGATTTTTTTTCATATTCTTCTTAAAAACGCTTATATTTACATAATGTTGAATCATGAGGGAATGTGAGTATTTAAATTAATTATATAGTAAAATTTAAGCCTAAGTTAAATATATTTTTGGTCTATGTGAAATTAAAATTTGGTTTTGTCCTAAAATTAGTCCAATTATGTGAAATTTTTAAGTTTGGGTATTTTTTAACTTTTTAACTTTTGTTAAAACAATTATATGCATACATTTTTATCAAAATACATCAAAGTTTGAGACAAAGATAAATTTCAATTTCATGTCCAAGTTTAGGACTAACAAAATACTTAACCCTATAAAAAAAATAATTTTTGAGGAAAAAAAAATACTCTTCAAAGGAATGTACCATCTCTCTCCCCGAAGAAATATATTAGCTCTACCTTTGTCAAATTTTCTCTCTAACCTCCATGAGGACTTTCTGAAATTCTCCTTCTTCGCTCTCAACTTTTGCGAAGGTGACTCTCATAGCTACTTTCTCCACAAACTCGACCCCATCGTAATTGACTATCCTAAGAGTACGAGGGTTACCCCTTCCATCTTTTACCACTTCCTCCACTTATATGATACCTACATTATCAACTCAATCGTTGTGATTCCCTTCTAATGTGAGAATGGTGGTTAGCCCCTCCTCGCCTCTTTCTTTGTTGCTTTTCTCTCTTTTTAGAACACATAGAGTGGGGGCCGGAAGATTTCAAAGATGGTTCACATGGTGATGTGTGACAACACTCTCGCTTGCTAACTCCATTCACATGTTTACAATCTTCCTCGCCATCTCTATCTTTATCTATTCCATCCTCACAAATCCATCTCCTAAATAATCATAGCCACCATTTCCACCATTAGGTCTCTCTCTCTCCCCCCTTCTCTATCTCTCTCTCTCCCTCTCTTCTTCTTCTTCTTCCCAAAATTAAGGTTAGGATTTTGAATTAAAATTAGGGCTTAATCATATGGGTTGAATTGGGGTTAGGATTTTACCATAGAAAGGGGAGGAAAAGCCATGGAAAAGGAAAGAAGGAGAATCAATGGAGTACTGACACAAACACATGTCGCAAACCATGTGGATATATATAACATATACATCACATCAGTAAATATTTAACGTGATAATGAGGACTACATACATTCATTAATAAAGCTTAAGGATAAAAGTAATTTAAAGTTTGTGAGAGACGAAATCTTATTTGTATGAAAGTTTAAAGAAAAAGATATTTAATTCTTTAATGGCTAGTGTGGTCTATTAAGTACTAAATAACTTGATGGAAGTATCAAATTGGTGATATTAGAAAGAAGGGTAAGAGAAGTTGTGAGTTCAACCTTCATAACTAACAAAATCTTAACAATTAACATTTGTCAAAGAAAGAATAAAATGTATTCAAGTTAAAGTAAATATTTGCTTTTAAGACAAAATCATTAAATATTATTTGTGGCTATTAAAAAACATCATAAAAATAAAATATTAAGAAACATTAATGTTAGGTTAAAAGTCCAATATGCTATAATTTTGGCTAAATATGTAAATATAACAAAACATAAAACACGAATAAAGCAAATCTTATATAAAGTATGAGTGCAAGTGTTTCGTTGAATAAACCATACAATACATACAATTTTTTCATTATATTTGTTAAGTGATTGATAATGATGAAACCAGAAAGGCAAATAAACATTAAACTAACATAAAGAATATCATAATGAAGTACTGAAAATAAACACCATTATGAAGTAATGACAAATAAACATATCATCAATGCGACGATACAATGAAGATATAATTGAAGAATACCATTATGAATAAAGTTGTTGAGCTTAATCATATATTTAAGTCTCAATCGTCATGTACAATTATATTATATTGTTTGTTTATTACCATGGTTGAATCATCATCTTCTTAAATAAATGGTATACATATTTATTGTATGCTTAAAGGCTTAATATTATTGTTGGTCTCTATTTTCGTCAACTTTGTTTGACGTGGGACTCATTTTTTTCGAATGTTCAATGTAGTCCCTTATATTATAATTTATATTCAATTTGATCATTTTGGCTGACGACGTTTAAATCATTAACGACTAAATGTCCACATCACCAATCAATGAATTGCATGACAATTATTGGCTGACGTGGACACTTAAAGACATAATGATGTGGATTTTTTATTTTTGGAAGTGATGTGGATTTGTTGGTTCAGGCCCAAGGTCTCTTTTCTTTCTTTTCAGATCAGAAACCACTCACCAGGGTTTCTTTTACTTTCATTTGGAAAGAGAGAAAGCTTTTCTTTTCTTTTCTTTTTCTTCAGATCAGAGAAGGCTTGAAGTCTCAAGTGTTTTCCTTTTATATTTAGTTGTGGACATATATAGTGGTTCGCGACGACATTCTTGGTCGGTAAGGGAGAGCAATGACCTTGGTTTGGTCGCGGCGGTGACTCACGCAGGAGAGCGACATTGATGACGCCGGCAACCTCATCGGTCCAAGTCATTATGACGATGAGTAGCGGAGGCGCGAGCAATAGATGTTTCGCTTTGGCCGGCCATAGGGAGGAGGTAGGGGCTGCCATAAAGGTCGAAGAAGAGACTAGAAGCTTTCTATCTTTCCAAATGAAATATCGTGAAGTGGATGGAAGAGAGTGAAAGGAGGAGAAGGAAGATAGGAGGAGAAGGAAGAGAGGAGGAGAATGAAACAAAGAAGAAGAAAGAAAGAGAAAGAAATGTAGAGAAGAAGAAGTGAATGTGAGGGTGGGGTGGACGGCGACGCTCGAGTAGAAGAGAAAAGAAGAAATTTAAGGTTTTTAAAAAAAGGGAAAAGTTAAAGTAAAAGTACTTATTTTTACCAAAGGATATTTTTGTAAGTAAAGAAAATAGGGAGGTGCAAGGAGAAGAAGTTGGGGTAGTGTAGGGAGAAATGTAATAATTCCGGTTATTTCTTACATATTTTACTCTTGTACCCCATAATTACTTCTACCACCTCCCATTACAATGGAATGCCGTGAGTAACTTTTTAAAATTCTTAACCCTTTTATCTTTGTAGAATTAAATTTTCAAAACATTTTAAAATATATTTTGATTTTTGCCCCATAAAGATGTTTTACTGTACAAATTCACTTTTCCACGTTGACTTGTAAACTTGTTTTGATAAATAGAGAAGAAATTGATTTCTTGGAGGTTTATGGGGTGCAAAAAGCAAGTTCACACTAGTTAGTATAGATCACTGGTAAGCCATAGGCGAACTAACGACTAGTTAAGGGCTCAATAGGAACTAAAAGTAGTCATTTTCTTCTTGCAATCTTATAACTTCTAACTACACCTCCCAATTTTTAAAATGACATTTTACATTTGGTATAGATGACTTTTGGATTATTTATTAATAAGATCTCTAGAATTCTCAGAACAAATTTTCGAATGCATTTTGAAATGAGTTTTTTTAAAAAATAAATTTATAAAAAAAACAACCTATCTTTAATAAACTTTTCGAAACATATAAAATAAGTTCCAGAACAAGTTCTCTTTTCCTTTGTGGTGAGAAAGGTGCAAGAGAATGATGTACAGAAAATCACGGTGGTCACATAGCGCATGAGAAAGTCCTTACGGGTTTTCTTCTTACACCTCCATTTTTTTTTTCATCTCCAAAGTTTTTTGTGATTCCAATTTTTTCCTTCGAAATATATTATATATATATATATATATATAAATATATATATATATATATATATATATATATATAATATAAAATAAAATAAATTAGGTAAGTAATAATTAGTGTTTAAACGTATTCACTATAGTGGACTCTTATATTTATGACAAGCTTGCCTCCAAAGTCATTTTCGAATCAACGCATTTTCTCTCTTCTTCGTCTTTTTCTTCTTTCAACAAAAATGTTGAACTTCTTTTCCTTCGCTCTACTTTTTCCTTTATCTCATTTCATTTTTGTTCAAATATAGATATTCTATCAGTTTCTGTCTTATTTTAATTTTTCGTTCCTTTTGTTTGAAATTTGATATTTTTTTATTATATTTTACATGTAATTTTAAAATCTCATTTAGGAAAGTCATCAATTTTCAAATTTTGGTTTAGAAATTAATCGAATTTTGAAATCTAGTTTAGGAAAGTCATGAGATTTTGAAATTTGATTTAAGAAACTAATCAAATTTCGAATTCCTGTGAAGGTTTCTCTCGAATTTTGAAATTCGTAATTTCTTTTTTGTTTTTAAATATATCGAGGAGGAGGTTTCATGTGGGTTACACAAACATCAATAACATTTGAACCAACTATACAAGCGATCGACATCACTTTTTACCCAAAACCTTAAGGCAATGAGTTAATGGGTCTTTCACCTGTATATATTGTTCTACTTTCTCATTTCTATCTGATGTGGGACTTAGACTCACACTTGGATTTCCAACAATATTCAATGGTGATGTCATGTTATATATGATTATAGTCTAAGATGAAAGATTATCCTTTAAGTTTGAAGAAATTATAAGTAAATTCTAACTTCAAGTCAAATTTATCTTCTTTTACAAATGAAATATGTGCGGAAGATTATACAAATAACTTTACAACTAATCAGAGTTTTTCCACACATGATGAGTTTATTCAATGAATTTGAGAGATTGCTTTTAATTTTGGTTTTGTTGTTGTCATTATAAGATCTGATAAAATTAATGTTCAACATGGCAAAATAACATATGTACTTTTAGGATATCAAAGGGATGAAAAGTACAAGAAATATAAATATAATGTTCAACCTAGTATATCCCATACAAAAAAATGTAAGTGTCCTTTTAAATTGAGAGGCAAACCAATTTCTAATGAGACGGTGAGTATTGAAGGTAATGTGTGGATATCATAACTATGATTTGTCATAAACTTTAGTTGGTCACATTTTTGCTGGGAGGTTAAAATTCATTGAATATTCATTGTTTGATGATATGACTAAGAGTCAAGGGAAACTTGTAAACATTCTCCTTACTCTCAAAGAAAATAATGAGTGTAATGTGAGAATAATCAAACAAATATATAATGCAAGATACATTTATAAATGATCATTGAGAGGTTCGAGAACTGAGTTACAACAACTAATGATGATGTTAGAATGTGATAAATACATCAGTTGGAGTAAATGTGTAGACGAATATCTAAGGTGGTAAGTGACATATTTTGGACACATGCTGATATAGTAAAATTATTGAATGCATTTAATATTATTTTCTTCATGAATAACACACACAAAACCAACAAATATCAGTTTTCATTGTTTGAGATAGTTGAAGTCACACCAATAAGGTTGACTTTCTTAGCTGCCTTTATATTTTTATTAAGTGAACGAAAAAATAATTTCATTTAAACTCCTAAAAGGCTAAGAGGATTAATTATGACATCTAAGATGGTCCACAAGTCATTGTTAGTGACAAAGACCTAGCTTTGATGAATATCATTGTCATTGTATTCCCTGAATGTTTTAATCTCTTATGTCGCTTCCATATTTAGAAAAATGTACAAGTGAAGTGCAAAATGTTACTCAATTCTATTGAGGCATAAATGTTGTCATAGAAGCATAGAAAAATGTCATGTATTGTGAACATGATTCAATGTTTAATGATTGTGTTAATCACCTTCATCATGCTTATATTTCATAACCTTTATTATCTCAATATGTCAATGACTCTTGGATCATTCCGTATAAGAAATACTTTGTAAAGGTATGCATAAACTAAGTAATGCATTTAGAAAATACAACATAAAACATGTATGTTTAAATATTATTTTATTTAGTTAGATGTTTTATGATATTGTTCATGTTATTTGAATCAGGGACTGAGTCTGCTCACTAAAACCTGAAGAAAGTATTGGGAAGCAGTATAGAGACCTCTGTTTGTGTTGGATTGTAATTCATAACGTCATTATCTTGCAACATAATGAAATGAATTTGTCATTTGAAAAAAAAAGTCTAAATTGTATGAGTGACACTTTTAAGCTAAATAGATATAAAATATTGGTTGGATATGTATCAAAATATGCTTTGGGACTCATTGCTCAAGAGTTCGATCAAATTTAGCATATAGAATTTGATAGTGAAAGTTGTGATTGCGTTATGAGACAAACATATGGTTTACCATGTATTTGTGAATTAACACAATATAACCCTATGGTGATTCCTCTGTCTAAAATTCATATCATGGGGACTAGATTGTGTTTTTCAAATATTTCATCAATTGAATCGTAGGTAGTGGATTCAAAAGGAAGTTGATTTGATACTCAATTGTTTCAAAGAAGTTGACATTACAGGAAAATTAACAATAAAAAAGAAGTTACTTGAAATTGTTTGTTTTGTTATGACATTAATGATACCTCCACTGCATAAAGTTAAAACGAATGGTGCATAAAAATCTAAAATTCATTGACTTTTATATCATAATTTTATGAAAGTTATTATTTTCTTACATAAGAATATCTGAATTTTAAACAACATAATTTCTTATCATGTGTCATTTTCACAATAAATAACGGATAATATCCTATTTTATTTTCATAATTTTTATTTTTTATAAGAAAATATTTTAAATAATAAAAACATAACTATAAACTCGTATACAAATATACCTGCTGCAACATCCTATTTTTAATAGTATAGTACTACTAAGATAAAACATTACATAAATGATGATAGAACAATTATATAAAACTAAAGCTTCTACAATGACAAAATCTATACCTATAGAACCATCTTACTACTCATTTGTAACATCTTCACCTCTCGCTGGAACAACGGAAAAGAATGTCTCCCTAAGTTCACACCATTTAGGTAATTATCGCAAAAGAGAAACATGCACGGAGACAAACAACACAAAAAGCAATGGTAAGCTAGTGTACAAATAAAACATCATATAATAATTTGGTTTAACAATTTACAACATTCAAGAACAAGCAATTCATACAACCACAAGACCACCATACTCATTTATTTGGATATAATGCTGATATGGACTACTGAAGGCATGCACTTATGGTAGTATTTATACTTTGCAGAGTTATAAACAAGAGTAACTTGACCTACTCACCATGAGGTAAATCTTCTACTCCTAAAACCGAGTGCTAGGGTAAAGACCTCCTGCCATTCTCTCCACCACCACATTCAACTTTACATGAGTTAAATGGTTGATAAAATATCAGGATACCCTCTTACTACGATCTCTCTACCAAGCATTCTCTTACAACTTGCTAGAATATAACATCTCTCCTTGAGATCCATATCACAACACACCTTTCTCATTCTCATATCACATTACACATATATACAAAGTACTTAGAATCCAACAATAGCAAGAAAACAAGTTAATATAACTAAAACCAAGAAACTAGAAATACACTTTAAAATCACAACTTTGGAAGAAATTAATGTCCAAGATGTAGAGTTAAAATCAAAGAGTTCCACAACTAAGCTGTGAAAGTTTCCACAACCTGTGGAGTTGTCTCGAGAGGAACAAAATGCAAACCAACAAGTTCAACAAAGCTTTTTCCACAACTTGTGGATTTACTTTAGAAGTATGAAAATGAAACCAGAGAAGAACACAAACAGATTGTGAATTTTTCCATGAAAAGTGAAATTTTTCAGAGCAATTACTAACCTCTCATAGATACACTTCTAGCCTCATGTTGGACACTTTCTCCACCCATTCTAATGTTCCTTAAGATCTCATATGCACTAAACAACATTGAAAAACACTCTTCTAACTCAGATTTGCTATCTCAAGCTAACTTAACTACTTCAAACCACTCAAACTAAATTTTATACCTTTCAACATCAATTCTCTGAAACTAACAACTTACACAAGACTTAACAACAGTTCCTAAATCATCACATTTATTCCAGACCATCTAATTCAGAATCTCACTAGTGAAAATCCCTAAAATTGAATCAAAAGCCATACAAAAAACACTCTAAAGGCTAACAACCAATTCTACATCAGAACTTTGCTAACATATGACTAAAACAAGTCTTAATCACCCCTTAAACCAATCCTAAAACACTTTATTTCCAATATAACCTTTATCTTAACTTTTCACCTCTCAAAACCCTCTATTTAGCCCAAAAACTACTTATTTCTTTCGCTGAATACAAAACAAGGACTTATGACACTTTGACAACTCATATTTCATCCAATTTAGTATCTCAAATTTGTCACATAGAATATTTACATCAGAAATCACATTTCACCTCATCATTTATCAATTTTCACATCAATACACAACATATATAAACAATTCAACATACTAGATTTCTCAATTCAATGCAATTTGACAATTCAATCAATATTTCACCATACAAACATTAATTATAACTTGCCGAAGAAATAAAATCAAATAAAACTAGTTTCTCTTACCTTTTTAGAAGACCAAACTGTTCTAGAAGTCTTTATGTCACTTTCAAAACTTAAAGAGTTGTATTTGCACCTATAGACCACAGAATCATGATCATGGTACTCTGTTAAAACCACTGGTCAGACCATACATGGGACAAAAAACTAACTTATTCTTTTTGAAAAACTGATCAGGTAAACTTGAGGGTCTCACTACGAGGATCACATGAGCGGTCTCTGATCTTCAAACAGATAAATAAAATTTTAAGTATCCTTAAGAAAAAAACACATGACTCTAAAAGAGTAGTTTTTAAAGAGATAGAATAATTTAAAATAATAAAACTCGTTTATCATAATTCTTTTTATATTAAACCTTTTAATATTAAAATAATAAAATCTTATTATTTTTAACTTATTATACTTTTAAAATATTATTTTCTAAATCTTAAAAACTTTTACTTCCAGAAACAAAATAATTATAATCATGACATGAAAATAAAATGAACTTTTACTTACATATTTTCTTAAATAAGATTTTAAATTCAAATTTGTACGTACAACGTGGAGAAACTAAATTTGTACTTTATCGATAGTAAGATTTTATTTATTTATTTTTGAATATTTTAATAATATATATAACAGATTGAAAAGAAAAGACTTCAAAAAACTTTAAATAATACAAACGAAGTTCAATCTTTATCATGTCCCAAACATTCTTCGTCATTATGAACAAATAATGATTGAACTCTGATTGGAATTTACACTCAATAATACATTAATTTTTCATCCTTATCCTTTCCATGTTGGATAATCTAAATATAACGAGAATATTAATGCCAGGGTAAAATTTATAAGAAAATAAAATCTGAACTAATAATCTTTTGTGGGTTTTGATTCATTTTAAAATTTTGAATTCTTTTAAAAATCTAAATCCAAATAATCCCATGGGAACTAATTAGATCCAAACATATAAAAGGACAAAAAAAGAAACAAAATATACTCTATAAAAAAACATAATTTTATTAAAAATTGAACATATGCTTGTGATATTAAAAAATAGTAAAAATAACCCTTTAAGTTCTGATTAACTTACATAAAAATATAGGCCGATAATTATATAATTATATATAAAACTACATGTATATATTTTAAATTTAAATAATTGTATTTGTAAATTTAAATTACACATTGAAATGAATAGTATAAGATTTGATGAAGCAATTTAATTGATTGAGAGAGAAGAATAAAAAAGAAAAAAAAAGAAAATATTAATTTAGAGAAGTGAGGGTACAGAAGGGAGGTGCATTGACAAGTCTTTCTCCTTTGTGTGTTGTTTGTTTGTGTCAGCCATTCTGCAAAAACATCACTTTTCACTCTTTAGGGACCCTTCTTTCTTCCCTGTAATCCCCTGTCATCCCCACCTCATCATCCATCACTCCCCCCACAACACTTTTCCATAAATTAAACATATTATTTACAAATTTTTTTTTTTCATTTCAAAACTTTTAAAATAATATTTATACTTCTTCTAACTCAAATTTATCAAATACAATTAATATTATTAGATTAAAATAATTTTTTATATTTTAAATTTAATTAATCTTACAAAATTAATTTTAAATTTAACTCATCTCATAAAATTAATTTATATAAGATGATATTTATACTACTTTTATTTTTAGTTCATACCAGACTTTCAACAAGGTACTTATTTATATCGAAGTATGTTTTTATTAACTCAATTTTAATAATTTATTTTCTTTTAATAAATGTGTTTTAGAGTCATATTTAAATTATTTATATTTTTGATATATTTTAATTTAAATATAATCTAAAATATTTAATAAATATAAAAATTAATGTTTTATATTTATTTATTTTTAAAATTTGAGAATCAAAATATATTAAAATTAGAAATAAAATTAATTTTATATTTTAAAGTTAAATTTTAAAATTAAAAACATATTTAACTTTTAAAATTATTTAAAAACTTCATTATTTTAAGATTTTGAACTCGAAATATTATCAAATTTTATATTAAATAAAATAAAAAATTGAGTAAAAGAATATCGTATAAACTAATTACATAAATTTTTGGAATGGAAAGTAAAGGTTGTTTTTATATGAATTAGAGTTGAATCTCCATTATTATGTTTAAAAATTGATGAAGTGTTGAGAGATTGGAGAAGATGTTTGTTTGTTTGTTTGTTTGTGGGGGAAGTTGCAGAGAATGACAGAGTTGATGGAAGGGAGAAGAAGTAGGGCATAGGATGCACATGCATGCATGCTGCTGCTACTGCATACACACACAGAGTATAATAGAACAGATTAATGGTTGATGATGGTTTCGCATGCATTAGGTTTCTGTCTGATTCTCATCTGATACCATCAGTGCCCATGCATGTCATGTCATGCCAATCTTTACTTTGCATAGATACGCTCCCTCTTCTTATATGCATCGAACTCTGCACCTATCTATCATTTTCTTTTCTCTACATTTTCATTCTTATATTATCATTTCACACCACACAGCGCGCGTGTGCATCATCCCTCTATTTTTTTTTATTTTTAATAATTTAATGTTTCGATTAAGTCACGAGTATTCAAGTATCCCATCTCATCACACTGTGTTTCGATCAAATCAACGTAGAGTTGTTGAAGAAAGATGACGCGAGGGAAATCGCGTGGGAGAGTTAGAATAAAGATGACGTCATCAAAGCATGCAATGAAAGAGAGTTAAGAAATGAAGCTATCAAATCAAATCAACACATTGTCCTCGTCTGATGTGTTCGAATATTTTTTCTTTTTCTTTTAAGTTAGTTTTAACATTTTCCATTTTAGAATTCAAATAAGAAAGTATGGTTAGAAGTTTAAGTATACATCTAGGTGTTATATTAATTTTAATAAAAGTAAGAGAATTGAATAATATATTAGAGAAAGGTTTTATAAAAATTATATATTAAAAATAATGTTAAATTTTAATATAAATTAGTCTTATGTTTGATTGATTTTGTATCTTCTCACTTAGAATTTATTTTTTGTTTGATTGGAACTTAAAGCACATGAATGTACACACTTGTTTTACTCAAAGTTTGAATCTATCAAAGTGATCAAAATTATTTAAAGTTAAAATTTTACAAAAACTAAAGAATGAAAATCTTAACTACTCGACGAACTATTTGATTGATTCACCAATTTTCTTTTGATTATATATATATATATATATATATATATATATATATATATATATATAACATATCAATAAACTACTAAAACATAAATTTTGACTTCAAAATTAAATTTACAAATTCCAGTTGTCCGAACAATCCAATTCTTATTTATATAAGTGATTTTTAATAAAAAAAAGTTTTATAAAGAAAAATTGAAATACTATTATTATTATTATTATTATAATAATAATAATAATAATAATAATAATAATAAATATTTGAATGTGATGAAATTTCACCTTACATAATCATATTAACACATCTTAAATTATGTTAATTTGAGAATGTTTATTTTAACCTCCACGAAATAATCTGTGTTAAATAAATAAGTGAAAGTTGCATGTATGTAAAAATGAGTTTGCATAAAGTAATTTCTATAATACTAGCATAATAGTATGCTTCTCTCCAATCCCTTCTTCTCATCCCCTAAAACTCTTAGCCCTATTATCACACATTAAATAGTGGCAATATTAACTATAATTAATCTAATGTTTGTTTTTTTTCTCTTCCTTCGTTCTAAACTACTTCTAATCTAATGTTGTCCTCAAATTAATATAATTCATTTATTCATTCGTACTAAACTGCTTCTAATTTAATGTTGTCCTCAAATTAATATTTTTCTTATAGAATTCTCATATGTACCCAGTGACATTTTATTTTCTATTTGTTTGTTTTTGCTTATTAATTGTTTATGTATTTGTAAAAATAGACTTGTTTTTAGTGTGCATGTCATCTTTACTTTTACTAGGTCATTCATAAAGAAAGTAAAGAAAGTAAGGTTCGCATGTGTGATTTTGTGACTTTGTTTTATAAGGTTTTCATATCCTATAAAATTTATAATAATTATTATATTCTCTGGTCGGTTGATTGAATGAGGTTTAAGATTGTATCTTTTTAAAGATAGTAAAATCCTTTAAGAGTGTTCAAAGGAGAGCTGGGCATAATTCAGTTGGAGTGAACTGTAACACTCCGATTTAAGATGTCACCTATAAGTAAAAGAACACGTATTGATTAGGAAAATATAACTCTGATACCATCACAGACATAGTGAAAATTTTAAAACTTTATTACGTCGTCGTTAAATTTAATAAAACTTGCGAAAATAATAATCAATTTCAATACAATTTTAAATAACGTACTAAAAGTCCTCAACATAATTTATTTAAAGAAAATAACTTTTGAAAATCTTGAAAATAATTTTCCACTCGCCTCTCGATCTACATAGCATCAACATCATCAACAACATCCTCTATAACACCATATCCCATATAAATTTGATCATTGCATGTGGAAACCAATCATCACAAATACAAGAGTGAACTAACATCATTAACATAAAAAACACATATTATAATACAATTATCTATTAAACTATAAGCTCATAATATCAAATAAAATTCACAACACAATAATACATTGTTAATCCAAACTCTAGTCCAAACAAATCACGTCACCACCACCAATCATTATCACTGTATGTCATCTTCCGTACTCCAACACACATGATCAGTTCACCAAAACCGAGCCTACATACCAATGTAGGACCTTTCTGTTCACTAAAACGAGGCCCATGCACCAACGTGGGTCTTGCTTGTTCACCAAAATAAGGCCTACGAACCAACGTAGGACTTACTTGTTCACCAAAGTAGGCCTACTCACCAATGCAAGGACCTTATCGTATCACGGCTAAAGAGTACTTAAGATGACATATACTCCATTGTCTCAACATAGTCAACGTAGCAACATGACTTATAGAAAATAGTAAGGAAAAACAAATCAACCAACATTGCAAACACTCCAAACAACTTGACACTGAATCAAACAACTCGGTCATACATGAAATCATCACATACTCTTCAATCTAGTCATAAAACATTATGATAACAAGGTAAGAAATATGGAAATCAACTATAGAAACACATACACATCCCCAATACATACCGAAACAACTTGACCCTATTTTCAACCACATAATAATTATCCAAAATAAGACTGTCTAGGCATATATCAACATCATTACACATACGTAACCCGACAAACCCATAACACGTGTTATTCTAACCTTATAACAACCTAACATAACCCAAAACCACTCCTACACAGCTTGGCACTTACCTGAGATTATACATTACACTAAAACACAACCCAATCATAGAAAACAATAATCCACAAAAAATCATATAATACACAAAACCACGTCTCTTATTCATGCAACTCGTAAAAATCCTGAAATCCCAAAAAACCATTCAGATAAAATTATGAATACAAGGATGACCATTACTCAATAAAACACATGCAATACAATAACATTTGGATAAAACAAACTCGACAATTATGAGTAGTATCATACAACCTCGTGGCACACATAAGGTAACATGGACATGAACACACACACACAAATCCCTAATTAAAATCATATAAGGTTACGAACCTATTTCACTCAATCTAACATGTGCAACACAATAATGTTTGGCTTGAGAAAAACAACTTGACAATCATGATGATCATACCAAGCCTCACGTCGTACACAAAAATAGAATAGACATGTACTCACACATAATTACTCAATCATAGACATTGAAGGCTAACTCATTTTTCCTCTACTCCAAGCAAACCTTTATCTGCACTCAACCTCTAACCCTTTTAACTTCTAGACCTTGGCGTGACAAACCCGAAAGCCCTCTCTCTTTCTCTAAAAATTCCCTTAAGGTGGCTAAGTTTTATTTACGAGGCTAAACCTCATTAATTTATTATTTAAACACCTAAACTAGACCAAAATTGGTCACCCTTATGCCCATGATCCTAAAAACACGTACTTAATGGTGTTCACTGTTTTGAACCTTTTAAAAATTAAAAAACTCAAAACAAACCCTTCTAGACCATTCTGTCGAGTTCCCATATTGCATAGTTAGAGTGAACCAATATAAAATAAGTTTCCATATGTTATCTTTTGTTATGTTATAAACGCTTTCTAAACTCTTTATTAAGTGCTCAACTCTGCAGACCATCAAACTCCTACAAACAACTTCTAACACTAAATTGTGAAAAATTTGCAGATCGTCTAACTCTTGCAAACAACGTCTAACACTAAATTGCGAAAAAAAATTTAAACTCTATTCAATCCTCTTACTCTAGAGCTTATGTATTATTTCACATTAGAGTCAAGTATATCTAAGCATGAGTGGAAAATATGTACATGAACATATGTAATACTACTCTAAATATGTTTAAGTTAAAGAATAGATTCCAGAATTAAAAAAAATGAAAAAGAAAGAAAAAAAGTAAATAATAATATTATTTGATTGAGAAAAAATATATAAAAAAATAAGATAAATATTTGTAATAGATTTAATAATATATTTAAAAAGTTAGATAAAGGCGAAGAAAAGGAAAATCATAACATAGTCTTATGAATGTTTGTGAGTATAATTTTTAATCATAATGATTTCATTTATATTATAATAAAATTATTTTTATTTATAAAATATTTAATATTATCAATCATTGTAATAAACTTCTAACATAGAAAAAGTAGTTGGTTGACTATAAAAATATTGATATATTTTATTTTTAGTATAATAGAAACATTACCGTAAAATGTTTTTACTTTGCTGTTTTTTTAAATTATATTAATAATTAATATAATTTAGTGTATATTTGGTATTTAGTAATCATAATCTGTGTTTTAAAAAAATTAATATTAATGGTTAAATATGTTTTTTCCTTTAATGAAAATTAAAATTAATCTTTTTTCAAAATTTTGATCAAATTTAGTATTTTAAATTTAAAAATTAATCACTTTAAATAAATTGTATTAAATTTATTTAACATTTGAAACATATTTTTTTGATAACGTTTAAGTTATTTACACTTTGACACGTTTTCATTCAATGTTTAGGACTTAAAGTTTTGAAGAGAAAATAAATTCAATTCTCACTTAAAATTAAAGGATAAAAACATATTTAATATCATGTTTCTCTCTAATAAACACATTTAATTATATTAACTATTAATAAAGATCCATAATTGAAGGTTTTATATCCACACTGATTTTTATGATACAAAAAGGAAATATGTTAATTATACGGAACTAATTATATATTTTTTATAAAATAAGAAAGTTTTTATACATAAATTACAATCATAATAGATTTGAATATGTAATTTTACATATGAGATTTAGGCGAATGTTAGAATTATTAGAATTTTGAGTCTGTTTAAAAGTAAGAAAAGAGAGAGAAAAAGAGGTTGGTATGGAATTAGGAAGGCAATTAATAAAAGGGTGTGGCTGGAAATCCAGTTTCCGAAAGAAGCGATATTTCTCTCCCACACGTTTTCCCAAAGTAATGGTTTTCACTGTTGAAAGTTTTCTTTGAAGCATTGAAAGTGTGACGAAAGGATTTGTATGAAAACCACCATACTCACAGTAACAAACACCAAAATGGCTGCACCTCTCTGTCTCAAACTTGTCATCTTTCTGTCAAAATCAGGTGCCACGCACGTGCACCCCAAATTTATACACATAAACTATGTTTAGTAGTCTAGTATGAGAAAATAAAATGTTATTTCCTTTTGCATTTAAAACAAATATTATTTAAAAATGTGTCTCATCAAATTCATCTTCAAACCCAGACACAACATTAGTCTCCTTGAATGTGTTGAAGAGTTTTGTTTCATATATGTCGTATGTTTGTAATTGATGTATAAAAATAATTGATTTTAGTTATTTTAAGATTCAAAGAAGGATCTATTGTGGTATAAACTAGTATATAACTTTTTACTTTTTTTTATTATTTATTTTGCATGTTATCTTTATTAATATCGATTAATTAACAGCATTAACCTTTTTTAATTAGACTTGTTTATGTAAGAGTTTAAGAATATGTTAATGTTTTTAAGAAAGCTTTCAAACCCAATTAACCTCTTCTTGATCTAACTTATCCTAATTTTTTTCAAAATGAAACTCCATTGTACCATGATAATATGTTGTAGAAAATATAACAATGGGTAGACTATCTTCTCTAACATAAATAGTATAGTTGGGTTTATCGTATTGTTTGAAAAATTAGACAAGTTAGGTTAAATTAGATAATTTTATTAAAAAATTAGGAGTAATTTTTTATTTATTTTATATTGTATGTAGAGATTGGTGAATTAATTTGTATTGTATAAGTTTTATGTATTACAAATCGAACTCGGTTGAAGGTTGTTAAAATCAACCTCAATTGAATTAATAACTTTTGTTATGTTTTGATAGAAGTATATGTTCTGCAGTTAGTACTCAGATAAACTACATTAATTTGTTAGGACTCGGAAAGATCAATGCTCTAACAAGACAAACTACATTATTATTATTATTGTGCCACTAAATTAATTAATTAATTAATTTCACTAGTATTTCTCTTTTAATGTTAACTATGTCTGACCTTTTGAAAATTTTCCACCTTTCGAAGTAACTTTTCAATTGGTACCATTTTGTTTTCAAATTAGTCTTATAAATAATTATAAACTTCTTGAAACATCTCACAAACCTTCTTATGTACTAAAAGAAATGAAACTGAATATAAAAAATTAAAAAGATATTATAATAAGAAACATATATAGTATTATTTCACAATCCACAACTTTTTTTATACAACTACACTTTGTTAACCAAGATACCATCCCATTTATGAAACTGTTTTGTACAAAGCAAGTAAAGCTTTTAGTAGTTAGAAAAGCGTATGCTCCTAAAGATACAAAATTGCATGTACATGCCAGCTAAAGAGAGGGGTAAAAAGGTAATAACAAAAATAATTAAAATAAAACAAAAAATAAAAAACTAGCCTAATTGCACAGGTAGTAATTCCTAACTTGGTATTTCTCCTTTTTTTCTTTTTTTTTCTCAATAAAAAAAAGTCGGATTTTTTTTGGAGTCTTATGAAGTGAGAAGGATGATATGTGAATTGCATTGATTCTTGTTCTCTACGGTTCTCCACTGTGAGGCTATGTCTTCAGCGATCTTGATTGCATCACACGATGTTCCTTGAATGCCTCTTCTGGTGAACCCCACCGTATACAATCCCTGCTCCCCTTTCCACCCATGGGGAAAGGGTGTTTTCGGCATTCCATCCTCAGTGAAAAAATCACAACCCTAAAATAGTAAAAAAAAAAGTTCAAGTTTTTCATACATATACATATATATGATCGCCCACAAGACAAAAAAATAAATACCATAACTAAAATAGAATCTTGCAACATAACTTTTAGGAATATGCATGCATACCCTTTACCCTTTACCCAAAACACAGAATTTGATTAGTGAATAATTAGAAGCAAAAGTTTCACCTATTACTTTTCTCTATGCGTATCTTTTATTAGAAAGATCCATTTTTTATAATATTTGGTGATGATGTTTCACATCAAAAACACGTCACTATGAGAGCAGAGTTTTTTGTTTTTAGTAGAATGGTTTTGTGATGAAGAAAAAGGGAGAGGTAGAACCAAGCAAAGGTTAGGAAGTGATTTTATTCTTCAGCTTTGGAATGAAGAAAAGAAGAGATTTGTAGGTTTGTGCAGTATGCATGTGTCCCAAATCCAGACAGCGACATGTCATGAGTGGTTCATGATAATAAGATAGCGCTAAAAACGCAACACAACAGAGATAAAATTCTAACCTTAAGCCAAGTAGGCACGTTGCTCTTGTACCCTGTTGCCAAGATTATAGCATCGAATTCCTTTTCTTGTCCATCCATAAATTTGGCACCTTTTCTTGTTATCTCCTTCACACCCTCCATCACCTGCATCCATCATCATCAATTCTCAAAATTTAACACTCACAAACATAATTCTCATGAATCAACCAAATGGGGTCATTTCATTTTGCACCAACTCTTCAAAGCATATACCTTTATGTTGCCACATTTGATCTGTGCAACTTGACCCACATCAAGGACTGGGGTTTTCCCTGTGGCTAGTTTCAGCTCTATTGGGCCTGTTTTGGGCCTTTTGATGCCATAGTGATTGGTGTTGCCCAACATGAAGTTGGTCACAAGTAAGAGAATTTTGTCTACAACTTTTATGGGAAACCACTTGTAAAGAGCCATGGCTATGCCAAACGTTGAGAAGCCAAACATCTCCCTAGGAAGCACATGCACCTTGCATCATTTAAACCATGCAACAAAGTGAGCAAAGACCACTCCCTCAAAGTTGATCACTAGTTACCCAAATGGGAAAAAAAACATAAATGACGTCAATTTCAGACTGGAACAGTCACACACACTCATCATTAACACTAAAAACCACCCATTTAACCAAAATAAAAAATAAAAAAACCTTCTTTAGTCCATCTCCAAAAAGTGATTTTTATCCATGTTTTTTAATCAAAACCAAAAATTTCACTTCAATAAACAGTTACAGAGTCAACCAAATACAAAAAACACACACAACACAACATGGTAATACATTGAGAGAAGATTCATTTTTTCATAAACCTTTACTGTAAAAAAAAATGAACTTGTGTCAAAAGCTGAGTTGTAGAAGGTTATGTTTTTAACTTTGAAAACTGATTTGGTTGTGCTGATATTTGTGTCAGGTGCCGATTGAAAAGTTCATGAGTAGAAAGGAGGGTGAACTTACTGTGTTCCTTGCAACCATGTAAGGTGAGGCATTGTGTCTGCAAAGGTCTAAGCTAACTTCCATTCCTGAATTGCCACAGCCAATGACCAGAACCTTCTGGTTTCTGTACTCAGAGCCAGACTTGTAGACACTGGTGTGAGCAATGGAGCCAGAAAAATGGTCCATGCCATGAATTCTAGGGAGCACAGGCTCAGCATTCTCCCCAGTGGCGACCACGAGCCAAGGAGAGAGAAGCTCACAGTGCTGAGTCCTAACCAGCCAAAGCTGAGACCCTTTATCGAAGTGAGCAGTTTGGACTGTTTGGTTGAACCTGGGGTGAATGTTGAAGTGTGAGGCATAGGACTCCATGTAGGATATGAACTGGTACTTTGTGGGGTACTTGGGGAAGTTGTGGGGAAAACCCTTCAAGGGAAGCTCACAGAACTGCTTTGGGAGGTGGAGTTTGAGACGGTCGTAGGTTTTGTGTTGCCAAAGAGAGGCTATGCAGTTGCTTCTCTCAAGAATCACGAAAGGGACTTTGTGCTCCGAGAGACACGCAGCCACGGCTAGGCCTGAAGGACCGGCACCTATGATGATAGGCCCATGAACATGTTCTTGTTGGGGTTTGCAAGAACCCATGTAGAAATAGATAGGTGTGTTTGTGTGCTGCTGTTGTAGGGAGAGAAAAAGGGAACAACAAGAAGAACAAAAGGTGAGAGTTTTGAAGTGGTGACTGAAAAGTGAAGCCAAACCTCGTTCTTGTGGGAATTTAAAGAGTGTGAGGTGGGAAAGTGGAAAAGTGAAAATTGTAAAAGATTTTAATGCATGGGAAAAAGAGAGAGAGAAGAAGAGAGAGTGTTTGATTTTTGTTTTTCTTTTCTCTTGTTGGTGTGTTATGGAGGCGTAAAGTTTAAGGAAAGGATTTGATTCTCTTTCTCTCCAGGCTCTTTCTTCTTGTTTCTAGGCAGAAGGGTGTGTGTGTCTCAGAAGCCATAGGTGAAAAAATGGGTGCCAATGTCATACACTATATATATATATATATAATTGGTTGATGGTTTCTTCAATATGAAAAATATAAATTATATGAAGGATGCATGTTGGTATTATTATATATGTATATATATTTGGGAATAGTTTTTGAAAGTTTGATTTTACTATGGAATGAATATTGTTTGTCTTGTTTTTTAACTTTGTCACGCTTTGTCAGGACTCTGTAGTTTCTGTGGCCCCCTTTTATTTTACAATTAAAACCTTGTATTTTATCTAGGACTATCCTCAGAGGCATCCCTTTTCAATAAGGTAGGATTATCAAAATTACAACAAAGACATTAATGTTTTTATACGTTCTTTACTGAGATGATGGTAAAAGCTTCAAGCTTTGGTAACTGTGATTATATGACTGCTCAAGGTGGTAGTTCTGTAGTAATACTAATTAATATTGTGCATGTGTGTTCACTGGGTTAAAATAATCTTAACGGTGACATCATGCTAGTGTAGAATAATTAATAAAACTCAAATTGGAATTACTCTTTTCACATTAATTTTTATTAATATATTTTAAAACATCAACATCAATCGACATAAAAGACAGAAAGAATAGCAAAAGCTTGAAAAGAGAATCCAAATTCTTTGTATAGTCTCTAAAATGTGTACACATATATAGATTAAGAAAAGCATAGTTAGAAATAGTGGAAGGTGATGATAGTGTGACATATGGAGAATGGAGATGTTGGAGGCATTGAAGGTTCCAAAGAGGAAAAGAGAAAGAGAAAGAGAAAAGAGAGTGTATGTGTAGTGTTGTGGTAGATGAAGAGGAGATTCTAAGAAAGTGAGAATGGTAGGCACAATCAAAGTTGCTGCTGCATGCTGGGAAACACCGTGGATACTTCCTTTGTGCGACAACAGTCTCCTTTTTCTACTTCGCTTTTTATATATGTTTTTCATCAAATTATAACAATAACATGTTAGAGTAAAACTCCCACATCGGTACAAAACTTCAATCTTAGGATTCCATTTCTTATCATATTCAGGAGTCAGGTAGATTTTTAAATCCCTTTCATCTTTCATATTTAGATACTTTTTCCTATGTTCTAATTTACACTTTCAATTTTATTGCTTTTTCTCTTAAGTTTGTGTATTGAATATAGGGTGATATGGGGATGTAAGTGTGTACCTTAATTTTTTTTTTTAATTTTATATATATATATATATATATATATATATATATATATATATATTTTGGTTTAGGGTTTAGGATTTAGTCCAATATATATATATATATATATATATATATATATATATATATATATATATATATATATATATATATATATATATATATATATTTATTGGTTGAGTTTTTATTAGATTTTATATATTTTTTTAATTGAAAACATGTTAATAATAATTTGATGACTTTCATGTTATCATATGTAATGACTAAGGGATGGATGTTGTTACTATCCTTGATATAAGTAACCATAGTTATTCCTTTGTTATGTGACATGTTTTCAATGAAAGTTATAAAAGTTATTTATTTTTTCATATTAATTACTTGAAGATTAATAAGTAAGAGAAATTTTGATCAATAATTTTGGATTCAAAATAATATCTAAATTTTATACAAAGGTATTATATAGTTCATTCTCTATGGGTCAAAAAGTATTGAATGATAGTTTCTGTTTTACACACGAAAAAAAATATATAGAATAATTTCATCACTAACAACACTAATCCTGACTTTTCTGTAAGAGAAATAACTTTAAAAAAATGGTGGATCTAGCTAAGGTGTTAAGGGTACTAATAACAAAATAAAATATCATTCATGTTACAGAAAAATTACACAACCTGAACTCAACTGGAAAACATAAAATTTTGTCTATCCAATAGATAAAAAAAGTTTTAATAAAAACTCAATTGAAAATTTCAATATTCGTAAAAGACTTGAAACTTAATTAAACTTTTTTGTTTAAAAAATAAATAAAACATAATTTTTGTTGAATATCAAATATCTTATTCTAGAATATTTTTAAGGATTTAATATATGAAAGATGCATATTTTTTTAATGTTAGACATCAAAAAGAACATACACTTTTTTTAATGTTAAATATAAAAAAATCATAATTGTAAAAATCTTAAAATAGAGTACCACGTAATAATTTCCTAAATGTCTAGTAATTATACAACAACATAATTAAAATTTCATGACAATTGTAACATCTATTATTTTCTTAAATATTGAAAGAGAAAATACATTATTTTTCAAATAGTGAAAAGAGAAAGTACCTCGAGATATAAGTAAATTTGATAGATATCAAACAATTTAAATAGTTGATGGAAAATAAAAAATAAAAATTGTGTAGTAAAATAATAGTTGTTTAAATAAAATGAAACTAAAAAGTGAAAAGAAAATATGTTTTTTTAATATTATCTAATAAGTTAGGATGTACATTATTAAACACTTAAAATTAATAATGAGACACTCTGACATGTCAAGAAATAAATAAAAATAAAAATAATAAAAAGAAACATAACTGATGAAATATATATCTTAAAAGTTATTTAATTTATTGAAATAAATCTTCAACTTTCGAATGGAATCACATAAAAAAGAAAAAAAAAAGTGTAGTTGAGATTGTGGCGAGAGATGAACTATTTTTAAGATATGAGTAACTTGGTGGGTATTAACGAGTCGATAAATTGAAAAATAAAAAAAATAAAAATTGTGCAGTGAAAAATATTTTTGAATATATTTTTTATTGTAATTTTTAATAAAGTTTATTTCATAAAGAAAATGTTAAAAAATATGTTGGTAGCTCTCTTCTTTTAACTATGTTTTTTGCTTAATCTTAAAAGATGTATTTTTAAATAATTACTTATTGGTAAGTTTAATCACACTAAAAGAAATGTTTTAAGATGAACTTATTACACGCATTTGTATGACCGAAATTAATTGTTAATATGTAACCTAGCTTATTAAATTGAAGTCTTATAATAAAAGTTGAATATCACTTACTTTATTTTCAGTCATTTACCAAATCTTTTAGTTCAATGGTAATTTTGTTTAAAAAGGTGGATTCTAGTAATGGGTAGAAAAAGACATTAGCATCTTCCATTATTAACTTTTTTTATGCGAAATTATATTTAAAGTACAAGGTTCCATGTACAATTTTTTAATGATAAGTATAAAATGAACCTTTTGGAGCTAAATCCAAGAAAACACATTTTGTTTTCTTCCCGTGTTGCATTAATGCATTTAAAAGGTTAAAAAAGTTTAAACCCCCATACGACAAAAGAAAGAAACAAAAAAAAAATTGCTTTTAGGTATTTGTTGCACTTTAAACCTTCAATTTTAGCTAACTAGTATACATTTGGCATATACTTAGATTATTTTTGTACTAACAAAAGTTTTCAAATTAAAGCACCTTATATTAGTTTAAACAAATAGTTATTTCTTAGAAACAAATCCATGACCAAACATGTCCTTATTTTAAAATTTATAGTACTATTTTTCTTTGGACTTTACTTGTTTCACTAATGATATATCATTAATCTTATAATGTAACCTTAGCATTTTAATCTTAAGTTTACTAAGGAAAGAGTTAAATTATATATATATATATATATATATATATATATATAATATATATAATTATTATTTTTAGCAAAATTTCAAATGTTTATATTATTATAGATTTTAGTATCATAGTTAGGTGGATATAGTGAAATTTAACAGATGAATTTCGTGTTATTCTCTCCCAAAGGTTTATGATATGCATATCAAAACGAATGGACAACATATGCTCAACACTGTGTGGAGCTTTCAACTCATTCTACCTACTTCCAGATTTATCCTTTTTTTCTGGTAGGCACATGAATCTTGTCCCCTCCTTATGAAGGTGGGAAGGTCATCATATGGTGAGTCACCATATATATCCTTGTTCAATTAATTAAGTGTTAGTAAGAATTAATAAATAAAATTAAAATTAAAATACATACAAAATTTGAATTTCTATATAGTCAAGTTTGAATGTCCTCCCACAACCCTTTGTGGGGATGATCACATATGGCATGGACGTCATCTACTTCATTATCGACATTCAAGGTTGGCATATTTGATCAGAAAGATAGAGTTTCACTAATATCAAGAATGAATTCATCATTGTCATGAGTACCATACATGTTGTTCTGCCTTGGAGCATCACCGACCATTTATTATCTATGTGGGATAAGAGACCTTGTTCCTTATTTATTTCAAAATGTTAAAATTTTTCTATTGAAAACAAAAAAGATGTTAATGAATTAAGTAAAACATATTTAAAACCATATTTGTTTTAAGTAAACATACAAGAATATCCTTCCATAAGAGCTTCTTCTTCATCTTTAGAACGTCATCCCAAGAGGCAATGACAATAAAGACATGCATTTTGGCTAGCATGCCCAAGTAACTCTAAAACTTTTCTACATGTGGGCCTTTAGGTATAACTGATCGAGAATCAATCCCAACCACCAACATCTCCATGACAATCGACATCAAGAAACTGAGTCACAAATTTATTATGTCCACTCTTTCTTGATCCAAAGCTCGTCATACCTAGAAACACAATATTAGTACATCATATATGAAAAATAAAACAAACTCTATAAAGTTAGAACAAACATGTTAGAAATAAAGAGAACACCAAGAAGAAGAGGTGAATTAGTGAACCATGTTTATTTGATTTTTTGATACTTAAGTATACAATATATGAGAAGTACCTTTCTTATTATATTATTGATTTATAATATACAAAGTAGGTTTATTATAAGGTAGAAAAATATAGCCTATCAAACCTACATTAATTTTAGAAAGATTTCACAATATTAAATCTTTTCAAATTTAAATTAATATTATGTTAAAAAGTGAATTTTATGTTTGATTCAATTGTATAAAATTGACTTATAAAATTATAAGTTTGAATTAATCTTATATTTAATCTATATAAATATTTTAATATTTTATAAAATAGTAACAAAAAAGTAAAATAAATTATATATGTTTTTTCATCTCTACCTAATCTCTTTAGTGGAGACACATAAAAAAGAATCTACATAGTCATAAATGGTAAAAAGAAGAAAACAAGACAAACATCATAGATACACACATATTCAGAACCTAGGATCCTAAACAACTTGCATGCACGTAAGATAGAGCATGGCAGCTAGAAGATAAGATCTAAATAATGAAAAAAGATGAAAAAGTATAGATAAAAGCCAGAAACATGTGGCTATACATGTGTGACAATATAAAGCCTATTAATCTAAGCTAGTAGATGTTCAGAGAAGAAAAGCGAAAGAGCATGCAGATATAAATAACCAAACTATAATAATAAATGACGAAATGAAATCCGTGTACATTGCTAGATTTCAATCTACCACCAAAATACCATATATGATATCATTTTGGATACGGGGATCTATAGGAACAGGTAATTAGATTCACTAGGTACAAAATCTACTTTAAAAATTATATCCACGTACTCGCACGGTGGAATATATGTTTTTTTGTGTTTTTCTTATATAATCCTTTATCTACTTAAAAAGTTTTCAATTCACCTCACTTATAACTTACAGGTATAATCAATATAGAAAATATTTATTTTTTATTATAAAATTGTTATCATTTTTATATTGTATGTTGATACTAAGTATAACTGATTTATAAAGTTATTTTTTTTGTTATAAAATTATAATTATTTGCACTTTCTTTTTTATATTCATTTTAATGGACTAACATAAAAAATCTTATCATATTTATAGAATTATCACTACTTTGTTAAAATTTCAAAATTTACTTTTAAGTATAACTCTTTGTTACTTGTTGATATTCTATTGATTAATTTTCTTTTAGGTTTTGTTCTTTTTAGTGATTTGGAAGAGATGATTTGGGAGAGATGATTTGAATGGATTTGAGTGGATTTGAGGGTAATTTTTTTGTTGTTTTTTTGAGTGGATTTGTGGGTAATTGAGAGTGGATTTGGAAGTAAAGTTTGTGAGAATTAGTATAGGATTTGATTGATGTAACAGATTTAAAAAATTAGTTTATTTGATAGAAATTAAAGATTACCAAAATACCCCTAGTTATTAAAGTAATATAAAATGTTATTTGTTAATGTTATATTTAATTGTAAAAATGTTTATAAAAAGAAAAAAATTAAAATTAATTATTAAAATGTAAAAAAATATTAATTTAGTAAATTGAAATAATAATAATAATAATTATTATTATTATTATCATTATTAATATTATTATTATTATTATTATTATTATTATTTAAATAATGCTACAGAATTTGAATACACTGGTCTGGATTTGAATATGTGCTGTCTGAATACAAGATGTGGATTTTGGTCTTTTTTTTCAAAATTTGATTACTCATACTGAATTACTCCATTATCAAATGGAAGGAGGACAAACATGTAAATTACTCATAAATCACCATAAATCCTTGCACATATGTGATGATTCAAAAAGTGATACATCCTGCAAATCCGCGCTTTTCCCTTCTTCCAAATCCTTGCAAACGAACATGACTTTGCTTCCCAATCCGTCTGCACAAATCATGCTGAACAGTATATTCTTCACAAGCAAACACAACCTTAGGATGTGTTTACTTGAGGAAGAAGATTTAAGGAAAAGGAAGTAGATGAATTTGAGAGTAAATTGTGTGTTGTTTTATTAAAGAGATTTAGAGATGATTCAAATGGATTTGGAAACAAAGTTTGTGAAAATTTTATAAGATTTAACTCATGTGATAGATTAAAAAAATATTTTAATAAATTAAAAATAAAAAATACTAAATTACCTTTAATGATAATAGTAATATAAAATTATATATCTAAGTAAAAATAAATATTATTAATTAAATTTTAGATTAGTTAAAATTAATTTGTTTTAAAAGATATTCATAATATTATTATAATTATTGGTATTATTATTAATTATATATATATATATGACATAACAACATTACATATATTACAAGGACAATAATGTAAATGTATAACTTTTATCTTCAAATCCCCTCTGACGAAGATTACATTTTCATGTCATCATGGAAATTTATTCTCTCGCATCCATTGAAATCGCAACATGCTAACACAAGAGTTACTCGCAAATTCCCTCTTCATTATAGTACATCTTCACAAATTAGCTCATGCAAACATACCCTTAGGTTGTGTTCACATTGAAGGATGGATTTGGGGTGAGAGAGTAGATGAATTTGAAAGGATTTGAGAGTAAGGTGATTGTTAGTTTTCTGAAGGGATTTGGAGGTGAGTGAGAGTGAATTTAGAATTAAAATTTGTAAAAATTAATGTAGGATTTGACGAATGTAACAAATAAAAAAAGTGATTTAATTGGTAAAAATTGAAAATTGCCAAAATACTCTTGTAATATAACATGATATGCTGGGACCGAATATAAAGCATCTGGAACCGAATACGCCGAGCGTAGAACCAAATACATGCAGTTGGAATCAAATACCTTTGGATGGAAACCGAATATGCTTTACCTAAAATCGAATATGTGCAACTAGAATCGAATATCATTGGACTGGAACCGAATACGTGTAGTTGGAATCGAATACCCTTAGGCATTTTGGAAATAGTAGAGGTCAAAAGTGACATTTAACATAAATAACTCCAAATCTCAGCACTTTCACTGTGAACAAAAAGCATAATATCTCACAATTTATTGTTATTCCATCCTCGTTATTTGAACTGGCCCAGCACTGTTTCTCTAAGTCTGTAGCCCAGCCCATGATGGCTTACGGCTGGGAAAACTTAAGGTGAGAGAAAAACGCCACGCAAGCAGTGTGTGTGTGGTGCGAGGGAAAAAGGAGAGAGAACAGAGCGTTCTGGAAGCTCCTCCAAACGGCAATGGCGTCAGTGCAAACCGGTGGCTCCGGAGGCGGTAGTTGGCGACGGCGAAGAAGACAAAGATAAAGAGGGCAACGAGAGAGGTAAGAAAAACGTAGCCTTTTCTTATTATATGAAGTCTTGAATATTTTGATACAGAGAAATATGAGTATGTTCTGTTACTTACAAAAGTAAAAAGGGGAGAGCTCTATTTATAGAGCTCTGTTGAACAACAAGAAGAAACAGAAAAACCTAACTAACTGAAACAGAAAGAGTTACTGTCTTTATGACAGTAAGGAATCAGTTTGATTCCTAATAGCCTCCCCTCAAGCTGGACGGTGGATAGTCATCAGTCCAAGCTTGGGAATAATAGATCTAAATCTGACGCGATGGGGGAACTTCGTGAAGATGTCAGCCAACTGTTCATCGGAGCGCACGGGAAGGAGGTTTATAAGTTGTTCCTGAACTTTCTCACGGACAACATGGCAGTCAAGCTCAATATGCTTGGTCCGTTCGTGAAAGCTCTGGTTGTGAGCTATATGCCTTGCTGACTTATTATTGCAGTACAAGGCAGGGGTTCCTGACTCTTCTATTTGAAGGTCCTGTAGGAGATAACTGAGCCACTGTATCTCGCATACAGTGGCTGCAAGAGCTCTATACTCAGCTTCAGTAGAGGACCTGGAGACAGTTCTCTGCTTCTTAGATTTCCAGGAGATAAGTGAAGATCCAAGGAAGATACAAAACCCTGTTGTGGATCTTCTGGTGTTGGGACATGTTGCCCAGTCAGAGTCACTGAATGCCTTTAGCTGTATAGGAGAGTCAGCAGGGAAAAACAACCCTTCAGAGGGCTTAGATTTGATGTACCTGAGAATATGTTGGATGGCCCGATAGTGATAGTGAGTAGGTGATTGAACAAATTGACTAAGTAAATTAATTGAAAAACACAGGTCAGGTCTTGTATTTGTGAGGTATAACAACTTCCCTATTAGCCTTCTGTAAGGACCTGGGTCATCCAGGTAGCTGTCCAATTTATATAAGGAGCTTGTGTCACTAAGGAAGGGAGTAGACGAAGGCTTACAGCCCAACATTCCTGTTTCCTCCAATATATCTAAGGCATATTTCCTTTGACATAGATGGATACCCTTCTTAGATCTGGCTACTTCCAGCCCTAAGAAATATTTCAGTTCTCCTAGGTTCTTTATTCGAAACCTATTGTGAAGAAGCTCCTTTATGTGGTTGATCTCCATCATAGAGTTCCCTGTTAACACAATATCATCCACATACACAAGGAGAGCAGTAAAGCTTGTAGGTGTTCTTTTAGTAAATAAAGAATGATCAGATTTAGATTGAACAAACTTGGCAGTTATTAGGAAGGAAGAAAGCTTTTCAAACCATTGCCTGCTTGCTTGCTTCAAGCCATACAAAGATTTGGTTAACTTGCAAACCTGTCCTTTATTGTATATGTTTAATCCTGGGGGTGGTTCCATGTAGACCTCTTCATTAAGGTCTCCGTGAAGAAAAGCATTATCAACATCCAGTTGATGTAGGAACCAACTGTTGGAAGCTGCTAGGGCAATTAGCAATCTGACCGTAGTGAGTTTGGCCACAGGGGAAAAGGTGTCAAGGTAGTCTATGCCCTCCTGTTGTGTATAACCTTTAGCCACCAGACGAGCTTTGTATCTTTCAATGCTGCCGTCAGCCTTGAATTTCGTTTTATATACCCATTTGCACCCTATTGCAGTTTTCCCTGGGGGCAGCTGGGTCAAAACCCATGTATCATTGTCTTGCAGAGCCTTAATTTCTCTCTGCATGGCCTCTACCCATTCAGTCATCCCTTTTGCTTCACTGTAAGATCTGGGTTCCTTGTTTCCAGTGACAGTCATAATGTATTTTAAATGTTTATCTGAAAGATTATCACAGCACAACAGATCAGAAATAGGATAGGGAGTTTTAAAACAATTCTTAACAGATGAGGATTGATTCACCTGGTGAACATAATCCTTCAAGTATGTAGGAGTTCTTCTGGGTCTGTTAGACCTTCTGTGTCTTTGGCTTTCCTGGCTGTTTCCTGCTGCATCACTGTCATTTTCATTATCAGAAGACTGTTTTGCTGACTGCTCCACTTCTGTTGGATCAGTAATATTTAACTCATCATGTCTGACATCACCAGTGGGATACTGGTCCTTCAGGAGGTCATTTAAAGTCTCAGCCTTGTCTCTTTCAACATCACATTCTGCTCTGCTGCCTTGCACATTTTTGTAGGGAAAAATGTCTTCATGAAAAACGACATTTCTACTTATGAAGAGCTCCTTGGTATTTATGTCAAGCACAATGTATCCTTTCACACCATATTTGTATCCTAAAAAGATTCCTTTTCTAGCTCTAGGGTCGAGTTTTCCTCTATTATTTTCAAGAGTTGAGGCAAAACATAAGCTGCCAAAGGTCTTGAGATCTAAATAGGTGGGAGGTAATTTGTAGAGAAGTTCATGAGGTGTTTTGTGGTTAAGAGTGATAGTAGGCAGTCTGTTTATTAGATAAACAGCATGGCCAACCGCATAAGACCAGTAAGCATTAGGTAGGTTGGATTGAAAGAGAAGGCCACGGGTAACGTTTAGAATATGTTGGTGTTTTCTTTCAACAACAGAGTTTTGTTCAGGGGTCTCAACACAACTCTTTTGGTGATTGATCCCATGCATGTTATAGAAATCCACGCAACTAAACTCAGGTCCATTATCAGACCGTATAGTTTTGATTAATTTGTTAAATTGATTTTTAATTTTAATAACAAAGTTTTGCAATAATTCCCTAGTTTGACCCTTGTTGTTCATTAGAAAAATCCATGTGTGCCTACTGTAATCATCTACTATGGTTAGAAAGTATTTATGACCATGGACAGAAACAGTATTAAGGGGGCCCCAAATATCACAATGCACAATTTCAAAACAATCAGTGGTGGCAGAAACACTCTTAGGAAAAGATAACTTTCGTTGTTTAGCATAGTGGCAAGTGTCACAAACAATGTTAGTGTCAACCTTGATATAGGGAAAATTTTCACATATGTATTTCATAACCTTGTTTCCTGGATGGCCTAATCTACAGTGCCACAGGTTTACATCAAGATTTCTAAAAGAAAAAACAGTCTTAGCAGTAGATCTTTGATCAAATTTAGGAAAAGCTTGTAGGTAATAGAGGCCCTTCCAAGAATTAGCATATCCAATCATCTTCAATGTATGATTCTCCTTTATCTGGCAGGTCTTAGAGGAAAAGGTTAGGCTGCAATCTAAGTCCTTAATCAGACTTTGAACAGAAATTAAATTGAAGCAAAATTCAGGGATATAGAGGACATTAAAAATGACAAAATTCTTGGAAAATTGTACTGTTCCAGCATGTTCAGCAGTTAGAACAGTATTGTTTGGCAGTTTTACAGTAATAGGCTTAATTTTATAAAAAGTGACAAAATTTGTCCTATCATGTGTCACATGATCAGTGGCACCAGTGTCTATGATCCAGGAAAGGGTACCTTGTTTATGTTGAGTGTCACTTCTCTGGACTTGATTAACTTTGTGAGGTTGTTCATCAATTTTGTCCATCATTCTGAGAAGTTTTTGCATCTGTTCAGCTGTGAAGGACTGAAAAATGTCGCCATTATTGGTTTGATGTGTGGTCTGAACTCCTTCAGGTTCAGTGTTGTTCTGGCAGGCGTTTGCAGAACTCCAGTCTGTCTTCTTGTCTTGGCTGTTGTCACCCTTCTTATACCAAGGAGGGTATCCGTGCTTAGAGTAGCACTCATCTACAGTGTGGTTCATCTTGTTGCAAAAGGAGCATTGCTTGCCATAGTTAGGATTCCTGCCCCTTCCTCTACCTTGACCACGAAATCCAGAACCCCTTCCTTGGCCCTTCCATTGACTGTTCTTATCAGTGGCACTTGCCAGAACCTTGACCTCGGGAGAGTTGTGTTTCTCTTGTCTCTCTTGCAACATAATAAGAGAGAAGACCCGATTGATATTAGGTAGAGGATCCATTAAAAGAATCTGTGTCTTAACTGTGCTGTAAGAGTCGTTTAATCCTTTCAAGAAACAAATCACATGTTCCATCTCCCTATATTTTAAGGAGATTCTTGAGAGATCACAACTACAGGGAATTTTACATGTGCAAGTAGGAATGGGTCTTAGAAATTCCAACTCCTCCCATAGGATTTTCAGATCAGTAAAGAATTGACTCACTCCCCTTTCTCCCTGTTTGATAGAATGTATATCTTGTAGCAAGTCAGAAATCTTGAAATAATCTCCTTTGGAGAATCTTTCTTTCAGCTCATCCCATAATTCCTTGGCCTCTTCAACGTATATGACACTTTCAGCAATCTGTGGGGAGAGGGTCTTTGTTATCCAGGACAATATCATCACATTACATCTTTCCCATGCATCAAACAGTGCATCAGTTTTCTGGGGTTTCTTTATGGACCCATCAATAAACTTTGTTTTATTCTTGGAGAGCAAGGCTCTCCTCATACTTCTGCTCCATGAAGAGTAATTATTCTCGTTCAAAGTTTGTGCAATGAGAGTGAGACCCGGGTTCTCACCTGGGTGCAAATAATAGGGGCTGGATGGGTTGGTGGTTTCATCCATGAGGAAAAGAACCCAAGAAACAGTCCAAGAAGATACCAAGAATTAAAACAGAGGCAACGGAAGCAGAGCAGGTACTAGACCTGCTCTGATACCATATTTGAACTGGCCCAGCACTGTTTCTCTAAGTCTGTAGCCCAGCCCATGATGGCTTACGGCTGGGAAAACTTAAGGTGAGAGAAAAACGCCACGCAAGCAGTGTGTGTGTGGTGCGAGGGAAAAAGGAGAGAGAACAGAGCGTTCTGGAAGCTCCTCCAAACGGCAATGGCGTCAGTGCAAACCGGCGGCTCCGGAGGCGGTAGTTGGCGACGGCGAAGAAGACAAAGATGAAGAGGGCAACGAGAGAGGTAAGAAAAACGTAGCCTTTTCTTATTATATGAAGTCTTGAATATTTTGATACAGAGAAATATGAGTATGTTCTGTTACTTACAAAAGTAAAAAGGAGAGAGCTCTATTTATAGAGCTCTGTTGAACAACAAGAAGAAACAGAAAAACCTAACTAACTGAAACAGAAAGAGTTACTGTCTTTATGACAGTAAGGAATCAGTTTGATTCCTAATACTCGTATATCTGTTGAAGCAAACTACACATATATTGTATATTCGTCCCCTCATTCTTTGTCTTACAGTAAAATCGTTCATTTCGAACAATGTTAAAGTTAATGTCTTCGTGTGATAAACAATTCACAAAAATAATGAAACTCTGTATTAAAGTAGAGAAGAAAAATTGAAACATTATAAACAATAACGAAGTTCTACTAATAACACTCCTTCTGCACAACAACATTTCACATATCATGAAAAAAAACAGACTATAAGAATAAACATTTCAACTTCACTAAAATAAAAAACTACAAACAAATAAAAAACTGTGATATGCTCTATGAGTATTCATAAATTTAAATATCTTTTTTAAATTTTAAAGACCAAATTAAAAGAAAAAGAACCAAAAGTACTAATGATTATTTTTTTCTTGTTATAAAATTGAAGCGCTTATTTTGTTTTATAAAAGAAACACAAACAAGTACACTTGATGTTCCACCCTAATTGGGTCAAAGTAATCCAAAGAGCAAACCTTTTGACTGACAAAAGAAAGTGGTGTTGTGATTTCACTTTCTCTCATTTTATATAATTGTTTTATCAACCAAGTTATGTCATTTTGCTTCCAAAAAAGGGTTTAAATTGAAAGTGTAACGATGACCATGAGACTTTAGAATCAAAGAGACATAATACAAATGATATATAAAATTAATTTACATATAATACATTCAATTCAAAATCATAAAACAAAAACGAGACAAAAAAATTCTTAAGATATATTATAGTGTATGATTATTTTATATGAAGAAGAACAACGATCCTATCAATCATTGATAAGAATTTGAATGAGAGTTTGGTAATTGAAGAAAGCATAAAAAAAGCAATTTGATGCATGCATGACATGGATAGGGTGTAGAAGAGATGAAAAAAAAAAAAAAAACATGTGAAAGGAATTTACAAGGGGAATATATGCTGCGACACTGAACACATAAACGTAGTGTAGTTGTTAGCCATAGTTGATTCTGCCACATTGATGCTAACAAGTCCTCATGTATTCAAAAGGGTCCCCCACTCTGTTTTTTTCCCATGTCTCAAAGTAAGTAACTTGTCCCTTCTTTCATATATATATATATATATATATATATATATATATATATATATATATATATATATATTTATTATATATATATATATATATATATATTTATTTATATATATATATATATATATTTATATATATATTTATTTATTTATTAATTTATTTAGAGAAAAAAAAAGGTACAAATGCATGCATCACTTGTTTTGTTTTCACCAATTTAATTTTATAATTTTATAGTTTTTGAATAAATTTTGATTAATGATTAAAAGATGTGTGTAATAAAAAAGAATGTATTATATTTTTGGGAAACGAGCTTTTTGTTGACTCCCTCTCAGGCTTCTGCAAAACTATATAGGTAATCCATACAGTCACATCAACCTAATTGTTATGATTAAAACATCACACTTCCTCTGTGCCATAAGGACGACTCGTTATACACACCAATCTATACATCATCATTTTTACTTTTCAAAACTCATCCCCATCCATTTCTACATCATTAACATCATCGTGTTAATTTATTTAATAAAATTTATTATTTATTCTTCCAGTGTATCATCTCATATAGAATGTATACATTATCTATAGGTATGTCTTAATATAAAAAATGTATTAGAGATTCCATATTACATAAAAATAAAAATAATTTAAAATATATATGTGATTTTTTTATATGATTGAATTATATATAAAATATACTTCTTAAAAATAAAATAAAATAAAATATCCACAAAATATATATTAGAAAATTAATCTAATTATAGTAAAATGTTAGCAAACTTTAATTTATACCCATAAAAGAATTCACTGAACTAAGATGTTTTAACTTCACAATTTCTCTGATAGCAAACTGTCGTTCAAAAAAGTACAATTTAAAGATGTTTTTTATTACTGAACTAGACAACTACTTAGTACTTTGTACTATTTATTCATTTCAAAATAATTACTATTATTATAACAATATATAATTATAATATAGTATTGATTGGTATTTATTATTAAAATGAAAATTTTGTACAAATTAAAATCTTATGTTTTCATTTATTCCCAGAATGTGCTGTCACTAGAAATTTTACTCTAACTTCTCGATCCACGATGATTTTGATAATGCATGAATTTACACCAAAAACAAAAAATTCTAAGGAATATGAGTTTTTGTTTTACTAATTAGTTTATATTTTCCACATTCTCTTTTTCCAACAATAATAATAACATCTTAAAAAAAAAAACTCTTAATTTGGTGATTATGTATATTGGTTTCAAATAAATTGAATATTTATGTACATAGGTAATCATATAATAAGTAGTTGTTTATGTTTTGTAATACAGTATAAGTTTAGATTACTTATTTCCTTCTAATAGAGCTTGATTAACTATAATAACTAGCATTAAAACTGATGTTAATTAGTGAAAGAGTTTAAGAAGTTTAAATAATATGAACTTTTGTAGTTTATTTAGTAGGTGTGTAAGTATGATTTTTTTATTATTTAAAAGTTTGTATAAGTAAATTGGATTTAGAACATACATTACCATGAATCAATCAAGTAGAATAAAATCGTTAAGATTTTCAGTTTTAAGATTTTTGATTTTAACCATTAAAATTAGGATAATGATAATAATATTTTAACATTTTAACATTATTTACGTATTATGTTGTGATTGATCCAAAATTATTTCACAATCAATAATAATAATCATAAATACGAACATCAACTATTTATATGTAAATAATGTTAAAATATTTTCAAAAAGATACTGTTAATTATAATTATCTTAAAATTATATATCTATAAATATTGTTGGTTACTGAATGGTTTGTCATGCTAGAGTACACACACCATGAAAATAAAAAAATGAATAATTTTATATAATAATAAAATAAAAGAAAGAATTATAAAGAAGTGAGGAATTAATGCAGAAAGATTGTGGTAAAGGAAAAAGGATGATCTGGGAGTGTTCCGAGAATTAGCAAGAGTTGGAAAAAGTGTTGTTGACGTTGCTGATGATGATGATCATCATCATCATTCAATTTAATTCTTTCATCTTCCATAACTGACTTCTCTTGCTTTTCCTTGTTCCTGCCATTTCAGGCATGCATGCATGCCACCTTTCTTAATGGGAGCATCCTTCAATTCCCATAAACATCTTTAATACCTTTTTTCTCTTCTTTTTCTTAATTTATGTAAACCATCAACATTTATGAATTTTGTCCAAGAACTTCACCTAATTCACTCACAACATTAACTTTAGTCACAAATTTTAATAAATTTGTTTTTCTGATTGAATTTTTATTAAATTTTTTTAATCTATTAAGTATTTAAGTTTTTTATATTTGTTTAATTTTTTTTAACTGAATTATGTGATTCTTATCTTGTTTCGTTAATTTGTTTCTTTATGTGATTAATATAAAATGACATTATAATAAAAATAAAATAAGAAATTATTTTTACTATTTTTATTGAAAATGAACAAAGAATGGTGATAAAGATAGTTCATCAGTCCTTATAGATAACAAGGTGAAAGTCATTGAAAAGTATTACCACGTGCTGAGTTTTAAAAGTTATTAAAAGTTAAATTGACTTTATTTAATCAATTAGTAAAGTTTGGTTTTGTCTTGAAAATTATTTTCTTTTTTGTTTCTTTAAATTTTCAAAATATCATTTTGTTTTTTACTATTATATAACTGTAATTAATTATTTATATGTTTGAATAAAAGGATAAATGATCATTTTAAGAGAATAATATTAATATTATAATACAGTGTGTGTATGATTACTTCGAAAGAAATTCTTGAGATTGGTAACCTAAATGTTATTCATCTATTCTTTTAAAATAAATATCATAAAATAAAATAATAATTTAAATTTTTAAAGAGTTAACTTTGACGAAAAATGTGACATCCCAAAATATAGTAATCACATCATATAATTTAGGAGTCAACATTCTCAATAAAGAGATCAGTTAGAGTATGACTTGTAATTAAATACGAAATTACAGTCATCCAAAATATAATAGAGAGTTTTAAACTTAGAGAGTTTAGAGTATTTAATATCAAAGGTTTAAATATCTAAATCCTAAGTAGACAGCAACATCATTCTCCTCCAGCTCTTGCTCCAGAGGTATTTCCTCAACAACAACTGCTCCCATCCAAGTGGATGATCATCGAAAAAAAAACATACACAAGCAGCACACAACACAAAAGCAAGGGTGAGCTAGATAAACAGGCAATAATCATACTGTTCACTCAATTAATAATCATCATGCTTAGTACATATAAAACAGTTAATACATAACACTTTAAACCATGACTCAAACACTCACGCGACTCATCCGGATTAGTATAATTGTCGAACTATTGGTCGTCTTTGCACTTGCGTAGTTCAGCTGGCACTCCCCAACACTATGCAAGGTAAATCCCCCAATCTGTCTATGTCTAAACTCTAAGACTATAGACGAGGACCTCCCTCTACTCTCACCACTTACACTGCTCTCCTCTATTTGAGCATGAACAATGCTTCGAGTGTAGGGATAGACATACCAGTTCAAAGCTCCATACAGTTATACAGAACAACAACAACACCCCACACATCACTATCAATCATCTCACCCTGAGATGTCCACTTCATACTCAATTACATCATTTCAAGCCACACAATTCAAATATATGGACATACATACATCCTGGCAGTCAAACAACATCAAATAGCTCAAACAGATGTGGAAAAATATGAAACTCACCGAACCAGGTCTCACAACGCACCAAGATGCAAGACTAGACAACAAAAATTCGCATAGCGCACCACCCTTGGTGCGCTGAGCGAATTTTCCTGACGAGGGGAGTGTTTTTCAGCTAAAATTCGCATAGCGCACCCCCTGGATGCGTTGGGTGAATTTTCCTGACAAAGGAACAGCTAAAATTCGCATAGCGCACCCTATTTCGTATGGCGAATTAATTCGCAACATACATCAGACTTCAAACTTCTCGCTACGCACCCCACTCGCTCTTCGAATTAAATGGGCAGTGATCCCAGACCACCACTAGTCGCATAGCGACAGGATTCGCCAAGGCGAGTCCGAAAACAGTGAGCATCACCCTCTGGAAATTCGCACAGCGCACAAACTCGCACAGCGAATTTCCAAGACAGTGAGCACCCTTTTCAGGGTCTCGCTATGCGAGACAACTCGCATAGCGACACTGCATAATCTGCAGAACGTGAATTCTGTAGAATCACACACTCACACTAATCCTTACTATTTTCATTTATTTTCTCCAACTTCTAACCCTCATAATTCTTGTATCACACCTAATTAAACTTGTCTAGATGATTATAACCACTCTTAGCATGATTCTAAAGTGATTACTACCAAGGTTTCAACTTAAACTTCCAAGTTCATTAACCCAAGGACCCAATTTTGATTTTACCATTTTAAACATTACTTTACTCAGTTTTATGACCCTAACCTGTTCTAATTGACTCATACAAGCTAGTCACACTGTCCAATTGCACTAAAGACCACCCATGCTCAAACTCCCTACCTCAGTTCCTCTCAAATGACCAAAAACAATACTCTCTTAACCCTTTACTCATCTAACATGACTAACACAAGATTTCCACCTCAACCACATCTCCCTAACCCAATTGGTCACCAGAGAAGAATCAAATGTCTGAATGCATCAGTCTCACCTTCGACGCCAGCACATATGACTAGTCACAACTGACTGGACCAGGCCAGGGCTGCTCTATGATCAGGGATGTGCCAACTCAGGTTTTTAAGATTCTTCTATCCTACCAACACAATACTCTCAACAAGTCCCAAGTTATTTATCTAAGTCATCCAAACTGTCCTATGGTGTTTTAGACTCTAAATTCCCCATTTCCCTATCTCACTTCCCTTTTCAGTAAGCTAAAACAATACCTGTACAGTTTATTATTACTCCTTGTTATGTTATTATAGAATTCTCATTCCCAATCCTCTCCCCCAAAATTGCTTACAGCCAACCAACTCATCCAAGTCCAATAAACATCAGTATATCATGGTCACACAAATTTCACATTTTCACCAATACAAATCAACATGCTCACCACAAAATATAACTTAACAGTAATAAACCACAAATTATCAAGCATACACACCATACAGTTCAAACAAAACATAACTAGCTCCCCTTACCTCAGAGTGAAACTGCCACGCTCACAATAACATCCCTTTACAGTATCTCACAAAACGAGAACTAAACCACACCCTACAAACCACCATAGTGGGGACAACAACAACTCTTAGAGCTTGATTTGGCAGAAAATATGAAAACGAAACCCCACTGGTAACGTGCAACCAGTAACGTTGCATGCCCTAGGTTCAAAAATAGTGAAAGAGAAGGGGAAAAATGACTTACCGGTCCAAACTAAAATACGATCGGTTCAAAAGGAAGTCTTCGGTGTGGTGAACGTCTGAGCACCTTCCAACCCAAGATTGAACGGTTTAGAGAGCTGGAAATTTAGAGAGAAGACAGAGAAGAGTTTAGGACAAAGAGTCTTAGAGAGAGAGAAAAGAGTTCAGAAGAAATGAAAATTCTGAGGAGCCCTTCATAAGGTTAGGTTGGCCTTAGTCAGATGGGCCTGTCTGCCCCACATAGGGCCCAATGGCCTTATAATTTTCCAGGCCCTCACAAAATATTTTAGGGACTATCACCAAAATTTACATATTTCTTATGTAGCAAAGAAGTAGTGATTTTGAATTTTATAAGGATGAAAAAGAAAGGAAATTTTTCATAGGCACTAAACTCAAAAACTCTTTAATTTTGTAAATAAAAAAATTATTAAGCCTTTTTCTGAAATTCAATTAATATAAATTAATTTAAAATTCATTTTAATTTCAATATTGGACTATTCCACCATTAAAATAGACCTATAGATTAGAAGGTTAAAGAGTGACAACCCAATTGAAAACGAGCCATTGCACTTCTTTATCTTCTAAACGCAGGCAGCTTCTTCGTGCACCTCCACAAATTTTTACCCTACACCGCTATATAAAGAGAATTCTGTTTTTGCCCTTTTTACTGTGTAATTCAAAAGTAAAAGATAACTTTTGTATCCTGAAATTTAAAATTTTTCGAATGATGTAATCTAAAAGTTAAAAGTAACTTTTAAATTATGTAATCTAAAAGCTATATTTTTTATAAAAAAAAATTGAATTATATAAAATTTATAATTCAAAAATAATTTTCAAAAGTTGAAGAGGATTAAAGTAGTTTCTGGATCACATAATATGGAATATGGAAGTTATTTGACTTTTGGATTATACAATTCAAAAGTCATTTTTGATTCTAAAAATATTGTTTTAAACAAAAATATAACTTCTAAATTACATAACCTAATTTTTAACTTTCGAAAATAAGTTCTGAATTATATAATCCAAAAAATATAAAGAAAATAAAAAGAATTTTATTATTTGAGGGTGCAGGGGGAAAATTCACAGAGACGCAGGAAGAAAGTGTCTTTTTCGAATCCAGAAACTTGGCCCATTAGTTGTTGTCTTGAATATACTTTTTATTTGTATTTTAAATTAATTTATAATTACAGTTGTCTAATACTTTTTTTAATTAATCTAGTATCATCATCTTTTAATTGTTAAAATTATTTTTAATTATTATTATAAATATTTCTGTTCATACGCATTTTTACCTAAAATTTTAAATTCTCGTTTTTATCAACAAAACATGGATGATCTAAATTTATTAATTTGCTTTAAATTTTGCCCTAATCAGAACTCATCAATCAAAAAGTATAACAAAATAGTTATGTGAATTTTTTTTTTTTGAATTATACTTTTAATACTCAATCTGTCTGATTGAACCTTACAGAGATTTAATCATGTAAATCTTTCTTATTTTCCATTTCAGCATCAATGCAGCTATCTTTTTGTTTACTAATCTACTAAATCAATAAGTAATTTGTTATCTGTAATGTAACTGAAGTTGATCAATTAGTTTAACATGATGTGTTGAGAGATTAAAATGGTGGCTCACCTAAAAGAACAACTTAGGATTTGAAACAATGTACATGTTTTATTTTTCAAACTAAAATGTTTTAAAATTTGAAATACAAGTGGACCAATGTACATACTATGAAAGAATCTTACAAATGAATTGCAAAATTCAGTTCAGCCATAACCAGAATGCTTCAAATGGATGCACAAAAGCTCTAGAGTGAGAAGCATTGTGATGATTTCATCTTTTTTGGAAGTTGAATACTTTGATTCCAAAGGCAAAGATGAGTGCAAACAAAAGTGAGAAACCAGCCACCACAATTGCAACCACTCCAAGAAAATCATGTTCAAACCCAAAATAACTCTTCACAAATTCTTCAACCCTTTGGCCATTCTCAAGCTTCTGCATGTCATCTCCATATTGGGATGCCACCAATCCATACAAGGTCCATGCAACAGGGCAAATCCAATAGTACCATTTCCACCATATTGGTATTCTCTGCATTATAGTTTTGTTCCTAGAATGAGTTTCATGTTATGTAAAAAATGCTACATGAGTTGTAAAATTTTATCACAATGCATAAATTATATCCATTTTTTTTTAAATTGTCATCATCCAAGCAATGTAATGTGTATAAGATTGTTTACTTTATATACCTATCAACTATCTTGATAAACATCAGAGTTAGAGGAAAAGTTGTAACATACCGATAAGGGAATGATGAAGCCTGAGAAAAGGCACCATACTGCATAGAATGAGGTGGACAATATACCAGCAATGTGTGGATTAGGAGTTATGGCCATGGTCATCATACCATAGAAAGTGTAGTATAAGAAACTGAAGTAGGTGTAATAGAGGTTCCAAAACACCTTTGATGCTGTCCATTCAAATCCCATCATGGCATATACTATCATACCATATATCAGAGCCTGAGCCAATATGTGAGGAAGCTCTATAATAACCTGCAATTGATCATATACAAGCCTTGAGTCCAACTACAAAGTTTCATGATGTGTACCACAAATTGTGTCAAGTCAGAAAGTATGATCTACTTTAGACTTAAAGTAATTTTACCTGGTACTTTAATTCAAAGTTAAGCATATAATTTACTTTCTATCATATTCTCAATAAAAACTTATCACATCAGTTATTATGAACTCATTTTGTGTATCGGAGTTAACTCCTTGCATATTTTTAATGTGTTCTTTGTAAACTTAACACACTTTTAATTTGTTTCTTATATGTGTGATGCTTTTTTAATTTAGTTTCTTTATGTAAAGACCAAACTAAGAATGTGTTACATGTATATGAACTAAATTAATGTTGAAAATCTGCGTGTGGGTCTAAGTTTTCATGTTTAGTAGATGAACTAAATTTAGATTTGAGGTGGTATCAATATCTTATATATAGGTTAGGCTTATGTCTCAGTGGTATTATGTCATCAATTAAGAATGTGTAAGCTATTGTGTTTAATTAAGACTCTTTATTATTTTGAGATAACTATTTGCCAACTGGTGTAGTAATAATACCTGTGAAATAGCATAAGGTAAAGCTGAATACATTCCTGCAGCTCTTTCTCTGTAGAAAACTGTTCTCTCAATTGCTACTATAGGCTGCACTGAGGCACCATTCACAACCCCAATGAAGGTAACAGCAGCATACATTGAACCCATTGCATCAAAAAGATCTTGCTCCTTTCTCCTGCAAATTTTTATTTCAAGAAAATTTTCTTTTGAAATTCATTTTCACTCTCTAGTTTTACATTTAGTAGGAATAGAACGAACCAATAAAAGTTAATTAGTTTTTGAAAGTACTACTATGCATTTGTTGTCATCAATTTAAAAGGGGTCTACAAAGAACAAAAGTTAACTAGTTTTGGATATTTCTCAAACTCGATTCAAAATCTATACTGAACACCCAAGTGAGATCTTTGAACCAATATTATATCAGAATTAAACTAATTAGTCATTGTGATGTGCTTTTCGTTTTCCAAATACCTTTTGAAGCCAACGTTCCAAAATATCACCCCAAACAATAAGCCCGAAGTTGTAGTAAATAGGAGTCTAACTGCAGTATATGATGTGTTCCGCCAATATGACAAATGTTGCTTCCATAGGCACGCTATGAGTTGTGCCATGAAACTCTGTGAATGCTGACTATGAAAGTATAGATCTCTTGAACCTTGACATGGTACACTAAGCTCCTGAATCAGTTGTTTGTTTCTCCTGATTAACAAATGGGAAGCATCAGAACCTATTCATGATCTTTCAGAACATTTTGCATTGACATCCTAAGCCGAGGAATATGTAACTTTTAAAAGGACAATTTGGTTGGAGAAAACGATTTTGTTTTTATTTCCTGTCTTCACAATCACTGACAAATGTGTCATCTTATTGTAAGGAGACAGTGAAAACAACAACAGCATGTTTCTTGTACAAAACCTTAGAATCAAAGAAGGTAAAATAAGATGACATTTTGCAATAATTTGTGAGAAAAAAAAAACCCTTATGTTTTCATCGGTATGGAACAATGGACTATGAAGCTTTGGCTCAAGACATCTAAAGAAACAAAATTATTGCTTATTTCCACCCAAATATTTGTTGTTCATATACTTGTTATCAGTGATAGTGGTGCAACTAAGGAGTCTAACCTGTGTAGCTCTGAATTTTTGTACACATCTGTGAAGTCAATATTAAGACTTGCTTCTTTTGCTGCTGATGTGACTTCCAACATCCAGGTTGCTGGATTATAACCATCTTTGATCTTAGGCACTCCTTGAACAGCCTATAGTAATCAATTTGTGAATATGTTAATGTTATTGAAGCAACTAGTATGTTCAATCTCATTTACACTAAAAGGTATACGACTCGTTCCTGAGTCTGTGTCCAATTTAAAAGACTTTTTTGTTGTCTCTGACATAATTTTGACACGACTCCAACACAATGTTAATAAGGATAATTGCATTGACTTTCTATAAGCTCATAAACTTATACTATAAGTATCTATTATGATTATAGAAATAAGAAACAAATCCTATATGATCACAGATATGCTAGATAATATGTCTTATTGAGAATGTTTTTATTAAATCTCCTATCATATCTTTATAATGTGAAATTTTTTAAAGTTTTGTCTTTAAAAGTTTAATTATTGAAATTATTGACATGGACTCACCTCAAAGTACTGGATCAGATGGGAAGAGTTGCTGCCAATTGGACCAGAATATATCTGCTCCCCTCCCAATTTCAGAAGTAACAGCTGCAAAGGTGGATAATAAAAAGTACTTAATTCTTATTTCATATATGTAACATGGTAAGAACCTTTGAAGAATCAAATCACACTTAGAATGCAATTGATCCAAACAGTAAGACTTCTTACCTCATCAAAGGCGTCAAATATATCAATACTTGGCTGGTGGATGGTGCAGACCACAGTTCGACCTGTGTCTACAGTGTTCCTCACAGTTCTCATCACAATTGCGGCTGCTCTAGCATCAAGGCCTGAGGTTGGCTCATCCATGAAAATTATTGATGGGTTGGCTACAAGTTCAACTGCAATTGTAAGCCTCTTGCGCTGTTCAGTTGACAATCCAGTCTGTCCTGGCAATCCAACAAGTGCTTCTCTTAATGAATTAAGTTCTACAAGTTCCATAACTTCCTCAATGAACATCTGCATAAGTGAAATAAAACCTTCTGTTGTTATTGTTGAACAATATTATGATATTTGAATCAGTTTTAAATCATCAAACTCATGCCTCTTTTGAAAAGAAAATTGTCTTAAAGCTACCTTTCTAGTTTCTTTGTCAACTTCTGGAGATAAACGAAGCCATGCTGAGTATAGCAAGGACTCAAAAACTGTAACATTGGGTGAATGGATATCAAGTTGTTCACAATATCCTGATATGCGAGCAAATGTTTCTTGCTTCTTTGGGTATCCAGATATTGTGATGCTTCCTTCGATGTATCCACTTGTTTTCCTTCCAGATAGAACATCAAGTAGAGTAGTCTTGCCAGCACCACTTACACCCATCAGAGCTGTTAGCACCCCTGGCCTAAAAGCACCATTAATACCTTTCAGAAGTTCTAGACGATTCTCACTGATTCCTTGACTTTTCATTTCCTATAAAAAGGTTCTGTTTTAGTCCTCATACAGCGTTGCCAGTACTGGTAAAGATACTATGTTCTATTACTATGCTTCTTAAGTTTTATCTGAAAAAGTTTTATCTTAAAAAGTTGAGTTCAATCCTTATACACCCTTATAGGAACTAAAACATAAGCTTTTTTATACATTTCTAAATGAGTGATACCTACAAGGACTAAATGAAAAGTTTAACCTCTTAGATGTAACTAATTATGTATAAAAAGAAAAGTCAATTGAAACATAAATTCAACAAAGGTACCTGTGGCATGTCTACAGAATATCTTATCTCGTCAAAAGCGAGGAATAGAGGTTGAAAAGGAAGAACCATGCCTCTCCTTCCACTGTCACTGGCTATGTTCTTTTTACCAAATTCTCCAGAGGATGGTGGACTTGCTTCTTTGTCCATCTTTGTATCTGTTTATAGTCATGTTATGTTATTTATGGCTTGAATTCCAAACTTCAAGTTACAAGCACAGAACAACTTATAGCTTAGAACTTAAGGACTCACCAGAAGAATTCTTTCTAGTTGGTAACTGAATGAACTCTTCAGCCATTGAAGCATTTCTCTCAAGCAACTTCTCTTGGGATAGCCCTGCTTGATCTTTTCTGAATGCTAAGCAACATATTCAATTATCAGAATGCATTTGTTATCAGAAAAGAAGTCCAACTAAAAATCACAGCTCAAAGATGGCACTTACGCCTGAGATATTGCAAAGCCAGGGTGAAGAGAAAGTTGAAGAGAAAAACATAACCAATCAAAGCTCCTATTCCAATCCAATACCAATACGCTTGTGGGAAAAATCCACGAGATTTCAGTATCAGTACTCCCAATGTTTCACTGGAATTAAGACTAACCTGAAAAATATCTCACCCAATTATCTTATATAAATATTATTTTCCTAAGCTCATTCTTCTTCATAGGACTTCTTCACCATTAAAAACAAAGGGTATTCATTACCTTTCTCCAACTATTCCCAAGAAACTCATTCACAGCTATAGCATTCTGTCCATACATCATTGGTGAGGACCAGTAACCCCACAGAAACCATTTGTGCACATCCTCTGATTCAAAAGATAAAAGTTTTATGATAAGAAACGTTAGTTAGATTAGCCAACTTTTAGGTTGCACTGCCACTTTCTCACCTCTGGAAATCACAAATCCTCCCAAAACTGTAACTGCAAGCAGTGCAAATGTGCCAGCAGTGTTTGCCACCACAATATCTCTTCCTAGTGCAGCCATCAACCGAAACAGTGCTGATGCCATCTGGTTAATGCAAAATACTACCAAGTACTGTTTTAGAAGCCTGCAATAAGATTTCTCATTACATTCCAAAAGTGAGTGAGTAATAGGATAGTAGAAGGGTGAGGACAAATGGTTTAGGCCTTAATTGTTCATTGTTTTCAAAAGCAATTTTCTATTTTCTAAAATTTATTTGTCCCTCGAGCACATGAAAATGTGTCTTCTAAGGACACATCTGTTTTCTAGAAGATTGTTTCTTGAGTACTTGAACAAAACTTTTGGAGAGAACAAAAAAACGGATGAGAAAATATCTTCCAACTATTCCTTTTTTGGTTTCCAAAACGCTTGTTTTAGGAAAAAATTTCAAGACTTGATTTGCTAAATAATTTCCAATCGTCTTCTTTTTCAAACAAAAATTTAATAAGAATCAGACAAGTCCTTAGTTTCTTCTTGCCTGAGAATATTTGGATCATAGCCAATGGCATAATAAGAGATACATTCCCAGATGGAAACCTCTACAAGGGTTAATGGTATTTTGAGGATCCATGGTGGAAGAGAATAAGCCCATGAAGGATAAAGGAGGTGGTCTCTTTGCTTGTAAAAGACAGGAAGTTTCATGATTGTCATATTCAGTTCTGATATTCCATTGAACATTGCAACAGTGACTGTGAAGAACAGAGCACCCATGTAAGCTTCTGCATCTTCCTTGGTATAGTGACTCATCTTGGTTCGGAGAAATAATGTTGTTGTCAAGATAGCTAAATAAGTAAGCTGAAAAGCCAGAACAAGGCATGCTTAAGGGCACATAAAACACAAATAAAAAAGAAGAAAAGAACACTGTATTTAACCTTTTATTCACGAACAAATAAATTGAACAGCATTTTTGGACTCCAAATATAGCTTGAAATCAGATTATGTAAATGATATCAGTGATTGAATGTTACTCACTTGTGTGGCTTTGAATATATAGACAAAGGAATTTCGCTTCATAAGCAAAAATTCTCTGCTAGCACAAGCCCTCAACAGCTCTTTCTTGTTAACACCATACTTCTTTGTGCTCAATGCATTTGGATGGCCCTTAGACTTGTCAAAAGGATTTTCCATTTCATCTCCAAGTTGCTTACCTATGTGAAATGACTGGAAGGCTTCAGCAAAATCCTTGACAGTGATAAAGCTATACGGTTCATCTTTATGTTCCCAATATTGCCATTGATCTTTTCTTGATGTCACCTATTGCACATGAAGAGAAAAAAATTTACTCTATCTTTATGAAAGCAAAAGAAATTTTTGAAAAGATTGAGTGAATCACACTCATACTTCTTGTAAGAAGTCAGCAACTCCTTTTCTTTCAGGACACTTGAAACCCATTGATTCAAAAAACTCGAGTACATTTTCTCTTGGTCCTTGGTACACAATTTGCCCATCTGTTAATAGTATTATATCATCAAATAGTTCATAAGTTTCTGGTGCTGGCTGTAATAAGCTCACAAGTGCAGTTCCATTCAAAATATGGATGGATTGCCGGATAGAGTTGACAATCTGAAAAGTTGTGGAACTGTCCAAACCAGTTGATATCTCATCCATGAACAACACCCTTATAGGTCCAACCATCATCTCCCCTAAGCATTATTCATCAAGCAATTTTATTCAATCAACATCATTTCATAAGTTTCATTTTGTCATTTTTTTTCTTGCCAAATAGAGTCTACCTGTTGTGAGTCTCTTTTTCTGCCCTCCTGAGATTCCCCTTATCATTTCATCTCCTACCATAATGTCAGCACACACTTCAAGTCCCAAAATCTGCAATATTCCATAAGAGAATATGTGAACCTTTTCTTGTTTCACTATTCTTTTATATCTGATGAGTCTGTACTTTTACCTTAAGAATGTAGTCAATGACCACACTGTTCTGCTGTCCTTCTAGTGCTGCTGCCTACAATGAACAACAAGTAATGAAACAATGAAGCTTCTTCAAAATTCAGTGTGCTCTCCATTTCAAACATAAAGATTCAAGGCTTTCTTTTCTATCTTATTTCTCACCTTCATATATGCATCAACATCAGGATCTGGTTCAATGTTTGCTTCCTTCTCTCTTCTAAGCAGATCAGTCAACATCTCTGTAAAGTAGTAAATTTCAAAATTCTGATTAAGAACACTACACTTTTTAGATATATTTAAAAGGTTTATGCATTCTTTTGTTCACAATTACCATAATTCTTTCCAATCCCTTGACATCTTGCTGAGAAAGCCAGTGTTTCTCTCACAGTCATTTCTCCAATGTGATTATCATGTTGACTTATGTAAGCTGATGTCCTTTGTGGCACAAACTCCTCAAGACCATGTCCATTGTATGTTACTCTCCCAGAATGCTGAGGTTTCATCTCAAATGATATTAATTAATATAATTCAGGAATTACTCAACTAAAACTAAGGTTACTTACTATATAATTAGAGAGATATAACAGTTCTTCTATCAAAAGTTTTAGTACTAAAATTGGTTTCCTTACTTTCAAATCTTTACCAAGTCTTCCAGCCAATGCCAACAGCAATGTAGTTTTTCCAGATCCTGGTGGTCCTAAAAGCAATGCCATTCTGCAAAAAGCTCATCATCAGAACCAGAAAATATCTAGCTGTTCATTTACATGACTTTTTTTTTCAGCAAGGTAAAAAAATTGCACAAAAACAAACAAAGGAGATTGTTTTGAATTCACCTTTTAGGCTTTATGATTCCACTAACATTCTGAAGGATGTGTAACGGTTTCTTTGGACTTTTAATTATGTGAAGAGAATTTAAGAACCCCTGAAGAAAAGAAAGACCGAAAAAATAAATAGATAAAAACCATTATATGAATAAAAGAACCATGTGTGAGATTTGAATTACCTCAAGCACATTCACAAAGAAGTTGAGTACTGTAGGCAATGCTCTGCTTCCAACATAAACTTGTGCTTCAACATTTATATGCTCAAATCGAACTTCAATTGTTGGAATTTCAAGCCCAACTCTGTGAGTTTAGTTTAACATTGCAAATATATCTCAATCAAATCTTCCTATTCATTACTTTAGGATTTGGATGCTTCACAAAGAAGTATGCTTCAGCTCCCAAGTTACACACAAACAATTTAGTTATTCTTTTGAGGTAACTTTCTCTAGAGTTTGAGAAATTTTTTTTTGATTTTAGCTTATGTTTCAATTTTAATACAAAATTTTCACCTTGATTCCAAAAATTTACATAAGAAACTATGAAAATGGAAAAATAAGCCTGCTTTTCTTATTGTTTTCTATAAAAAAATGTGAAAACAGAAAGACATATTATATTATATACATATTGAACGTGAGAGTATAAATTAGATAGTTGGTGAAACAAAGTTAACAAACAATAAATTTCACCAGTATGGACTCTGATCCATTGCTATAATACCTTAAGAAGTGAATTTCATACAATATTACTTTTGTAAGATGAAGTCTACGTCCACTTATATATTGTAAATTGATTTTTATTTCTGGTCGATATGATACTTTCTATAATAAAAAAAATATACGTGTAAAATGAATCTAAGTCGAAGTTTATTTCCTTAGTTAAAATGAGTTAATTCATTTTATTTTCTTTTCATGAACAACTTTTTAATTGAAAGAAATAAAAACAAACTGAAAACATTTTCATATGATCCAATTGGTAGTGTCAATCATGAATCCTGGAGAGACTCACCTGTCCATCCTTTCCCTGAGCTTCAGCAAGAACCTCTCATTATCTTCTTCTGCTATCTTCACAAGTCTATCTAGAAGGCTCTTTCTCTCTGATAACTCCAACTGCTTGGTGTCAAACTCTTCTGCTTTCCCTCCAACTTGGTTGACCACACTTCTCTTGGTGCATGCCCTTGCGAGGAGTCTCTCTATTGCCACACACTTGAGAGTTTCCTCATCTTCTTCTCGTTGAGAAGTTGAGAAAACCCCCATGCAATGGTTCCTCCACATGTCAAACCCTCTCACTCGTTGACCCTCTACTCTCTCTGTCTCACTACCCTCCATTGATCTCACACAAAAAAACACCAGTGATACAAAACTAAACCTTACACCATAACGTTGCTCCCACTTTTCAGGACACAAGATTGCCCTTTTCAACCTTATATGAATGACTTTTGAAGAATGAATCCATGTTTGTTGGAATTTATAGAGGGATCTAAAGATGGGTTGACACTTAATGATTGAATGGATAAAGGAAAAGAGAGATGAAAACAAAGCATGGCATCTGTAGCAGTTGCACTATAGCAGTAAAACTGCGTGACTGTCAAAGACTTTATCTGTCATTTTGTGTTTGGCAATAACACAAGTTGTTGGTGGACAAAGATACAAAATTGTAGTAGTAAACTATGGTTATATTTTTCCACACTCAAACTCAGTTTTCTCAAACTCTTTCAGCTTTAAGAAATGTGCATGATTATCTCCTGCAACGTCATCAGAATTTTGATAACTCTATATTGTTTCTTTTAATCACAGTTCAAATTATGGAAGTGAGAACTCAACTGATTCAACAATGATATGTTGTCTTATACTCTTGGATATACTTACACAGTGCCGATCAAAGATGTAATTGAATCAAATTGAATATTCATGCTTTCATTGATTTCAAACCAAATGCTAATTTCTAAACTAAATTAGTGGGCACTTTTTTGGATTAAAACTAGTTAATGAAAAACCTTTTTAAAGATTGAATACAAATACTCATGATAATTTTTTTCATTATTTATAATAAGAACGAATAATTAGGTTAACTCTATTTGTGAATAAAATTGAAAATAAAAATGGAAAAACTAAACGTATAAAGAAGTCTGACAAAAATATATATTTGTTAATATATATAAATTTGAATTATCGATCATTTATGTAATGTTTGTAACTAAACTTAGAGTACAAAAATGATAATAAATAACTTTTAATTTTCGAATAATCTATTTTAATAAATTATATAATATAGTAAATACTAATAGAGCCTTTTTATTTTATTGTTCTTAAATTAATAGATTACAAAAATTATTAAAAAGTAAATGATATTCGATTTTTAAAGATAAATTAATATAATTATCTATTCTATTCTATACTATTATATTTAGGTGTAATTTTACTTTTTAAGTGACTTTTTTTAATTTAATTATTTTTTTCATTTGACCGTTTTCTTTTCTAAAATTATTCATTTATTAAAACTAAAATGAATATTTATAATAACAAAATTATCTAAAATAAATAAATATTACCTACGATAAAATTATAAAACTTATTTAAATTTATTATTATAATTATAATAATAATTTTATTATTTTTTATTTAAAAAGTATTTATAATAAAACTACAAAACTCTATAATATTTTTGTAAAAAGTAAAAGTACGTCATTATTTTGAGAACAATCGGAATAAAACATTTTATAAATAAATACAAAAATAAAAACTAAATATAACTATTTAGATTTCAAAAGACTAAACATTTTATAATTTTTATATAGTTGATATGAATTTATTAAAAATATTTTGAATTTTAGAACAAAATGGAAATGTATTGTCAATAAATAACTTAGGACTTTGTTTATCATGAAATATTGTTAAGTGGTGACTCAGATCGAAGCACACAACCAAGACAAGTTTGAGGATATCTCTTGAAAATTAAAGTTCATGTTTTGTTAAATAAATTCTCTCTTTGTTTTTAAGAAAACTTTTGATATCCTTAAATTGTTAATTTAAAATTTTTATGTTTTCTGGGGTCTCCTTTCATTTTTTTCTATTATTTTTATTCATGGAAGTGGGAACATATGAATATTAAAATTTAAAAACAATTGGTTAAACTTCTTAAACTTGTAGTCATCTCCAATATATATACTCATAATTTTGTTTTTTAGTGTCTCAAGCCACCTCAACTTGTTATCTCCTCACTAATAGTTTTCAACCTTTTTTTATCAAAATTTTTCAAACCTTCCAACAAGGAATAGAGTAGGAGATATATTGATCAATTTGTTGAATAAATTTTGTTTTGATATGGCTATCAATAGTATTTTCTTGTGTTGAATTTCCAACATAAAACCATGTTTTAGAATAATGTGAAAGAATTTATTCATGTTGGTGTTTTAATAATATGAATTAAAAGTCTCTTGTAGAATATAAACAATAAAGTTAACGACAGAAAGAATACAAACATTAAAGTCCTATTTCAAGAGTGATTTTATGATATATTATTTTAACAACTGATACTTCAAAAGTGGTAAATATTACACTATTTAATTTAATTAATTTAAATTAAAAAAATGTCTATTTTTAATTATCCTAGTTATCATGAGTATTTTAAGAATAATACCATTAAATATGGTTATTCATATTTAAATCTATTATGCATAACTTATTTTTCTTATATTTAAATTCAACTATATTAAATTAAATGAAAAGATTGGGGCAAAAGGTATTGGGTGTACCGATTCCCACTTCCTTTTCAACAAAACCAACATAAAAAGTCAGGTTAATTAAATATATAAAAGAAGTTATTAAGACGAGAATATTATTTTAAAGTACAACTTCGAAAGTGATATGTCATAAAAATTAAAATTAAATGCTTTCATGTCAATATTCATGACATATGATACAATAATTGTTCTTTATAAGCAATATACTAAATTACAAGATGATGACAAAATTAACAACAACTCATTATATAAGATCATGTAATACTATTGATTTAGGGCAAATTCTAGAGGAAAAGATGATCTAGGATTTTGACAAATGTACATAAATACCTTTTCTTTCACAAGCTAAAATGTTCTTAAAAATTGGGTATGATTGTATGATTTAGAGTGAGAAGCATTGTGATGATTTCATCTTTTTTGGAAGTTGAATACTTTGATTCCAAAGGCAAAGATGAGTGCAAACAAAAGGGAGAAACCAGCCACCACAATTGCAACCACTCCAAGAAAATCATGTTCAAACCCAAAATAACTCTTCACAAATTCTTCAACCCTTTGGCCATTCTCAAGCTTGTGCATGTCATTTCCATATTGGGAAGCCACCAATCCATTCAAGGTCCATGCAACAGGGCAAATCCAATAGTACCACTTCCACCATATTGGTATTCTCTGTAATTGTGTTCATTTTCAAAGTTAGTTGCAAATGAAAAAAATAAATAAGAAAAATGTTCACCATTGACTCATTTCTCTTCATGCAGAATCTCTTACTGGTTGAAACTGATCAGAAATCACAAAAGGTGTGGATTTCACATGTTTTTAAGTGACTCTACGCAATTTTGTAGTGGTATTGGATCTTGGATCTATCAAGGAGAGGTTCACTGGGAAAACACAACACCAATAATATCTGAACCTAACCATACAAGGGATTGAAACTATTTTTTACTTAAAAACCTTAAGATAATAAATTAATGGGTCTTCACATGTTTTACTTTCTCTTTTCTATTCATGGACTCACTCTTAGAATTCTAACATTGGATTGTGTATACCAGTAGAATTGCATGTTAATATGCTTCAAATTCTTACTTTAAATTCACAACTTCTATGCGGACAGGGTGTTTGATAAAAGAAAGCAAACCCAAGTAATCATTAGGATGTGGCATTTTGTTTGAGTGAGCAGTGACATGTAAGAAAAAAAATTGTAAACATGGTTGTGTGACTCACAGATAAGGGAATGATGAAGCCTGAGAAAAGACTCCATATTGCAAAGAATGAACTGGACAATATGGCAGCAACATGTGGATTGGGGGTGATGGCCATGGTCATCATACCATATAAGGTGTAGTATAAGAAAGTGAAGAACATGAAGAAAAGAAACCACAAGAACTTTGATGTGGTCCAATCGAATCCCATCATGGCATATACTATAATCCCATACATCAGGGTCTGAACCAAGATGTGGGGAAGTTCAATAATAACCTGCAAGTACAAAACAATTGTTAGAGTTCAACTTTTACTGTTCAATGATCAATCAATTGTTGTGGCTTTGGAGTTTGGAGTATGACAGATATGTATACATAAAAGAAAAGTAGTTTAGAATAGAAGATCAAAGATAATTTATAAACACTCATTTTACTAAATTCAAACTTTTTATCAAGTTAGTACTTTACCTGTGCAATTGCATATGGCAAAGCTGAATACATTCCAGCAGCTCTCTCTCTGTAAAAAACTGTTCTCTCTACAGCTATTATAGGCTGCACTGTGGCAGCATTTTGTACTCCAATGAAGGTAACTGCAGCATACATTGAGCCCATAGCATTGAAAAGATCTTGCTCTTTTCTCCTGTGATTTTCATTATCATGCCGTTATTAACCATCTAGGTGATATTATTTGTTTTGAATTTCATTTTCGCATCACTTTGTTTATTTTATCTCATACCTTTTCAGGCCAATGTCCCAAAATATGATCCCAAATAACAATGCTATTAGTATTGTGAATAGGAGTCTAACTGCTGTATATGATGTATTCCTCCAGTATGATAAATGTTGTTTCCATAGACAAGCTTTACATTGTGCCACCAAAGTCTGTGAATACTGACTATCAAAATGAAGATCCTTTGAACCTTGAGGTGGTATACTAAGCTCTTGGATCAATTCTTTGTTTCTCCTATACAATTGGAAGCATCAGTGAGTGATTGATCAAAATCTTGAAAAACAACTACATTAAAATCATCAACAATTGAATCCATTTGCTTTGAGAACAGATCTGTGTTCACTTTCTAACCAAAGATTTGGAAAGAGGAACCACAATAAAAAAAGTGACAGTAAGGTATATAAAATTGACAAGAGAAGATTAAAACAGATAGTGAGAGTTAGAAACACAAAAAGGAAAAGTGAAAAGAAACCAAACAACTACTGATTACAGTATGAGTTAGAAGTTTAACCGATATAGTTCTGAGTTTCTGTACACATTGGTGAAGTTGACCTTAAGAGTTGCTTCTGTTCCTGCTGATGTAACTTCCAACATCCAGGTTGCAGGGTTATAACCATCCTTGATCTTAGGAACTCCTTCAATAGCCTATATCAATCATGAACTACAGTAAATATGCCAGATTTACAACGCTACAGAAGCAACTTATCTCTATATGTGTGTTGAATCTCATTTACACCAAAGATTCACCTCAAAGTACTGAATCAGATGGGAACAGTGGCTGCCTAATGGACCAGCATATATTTGCTCCCCTCCCAATTTCAAAAGTAGCAGCTGAAAAAGTGAAGATGGCAATACTTTATTCTTTGAAACATAGTTTCCAAAAGGGTGGCTTACACAACTTTATCTCAATGTGAAGACTAGTTAGTACTTACCTCATCAAATGCATCGAATATATCAATACTTGGCTGGTGGATGGTGCAAACCACAGTTCGTCCTGTGTTCACAGTGTTCCTCACAGTTCTCATTACAATTGCAGCTGCTCTAGCATCAAGGCCTGAGGTTGGCTCATCCATGAAAATTATTGATGGGTTGGCTACAAGTTCAACTGCAATTGTAAGCCTCTTGCGCTGCTCAGTTGAAAGACCAGTCTCTCCTGGCAAGCCAACAAGTGCTCCTCTTATTGAGTTAAGCTCAACTAGCTCCATGACTTCCTCCAAGAACATCTACAGCTCATTGAATTGAGTTCAAGTTTACAAGATGTTATGTCCTCATGCATGATGTGATGACAACAAGTATTCCAAACCATTGCAAGTAATAAGATACGGTGAAGAGAGAAGGTCAATATTGAGGAAACTTCTTCACAAAAGCTTCTAAAAGAGAAAATTAAGAAGAAAAACTAAGTTTAGTTTCTCCATATGTTAAAACTAGCTTATAACTTCTACAAATCAGTTTATACACGAATTGATTTATAGAAGTTATAAGCTAATTTTAGCATTCTGAAACTAATTTTAGTCTATGGAGAAGTTGATTTCATTTTTCTTTCTTCTTTTCTCTATACTTAGAAGTTTTCAAGTTTTCCTGAGAGAACCTGATCATTCTTTCAGGTCTTAAGTAATGAGTTTCATGTTTCAATTTAGATAGAAGAAAGTTGTACCTTTCTAGTTGCGCCATCAACTTCACCAGGTAAACGAAGCCAGGCCGAATATAGCAAAGATTCATAAACTGTAACATTAGGTGAGTGGATATCAAATTGTTCACAGTATCCTGAGATGCGTGCAAACGTTTCTTGCCTCTTTATGTATCCAGATATTGTGATGCTCCCTTCAATATATCCACCAGTTTTCCTTCCAGCAAGAACATCCATCAAAGTAGTCTTACCAGCACCACTTACACCCATCAGAGCTGTTAGTACTCCTGGCCTAAAGACACCACTAACACCCTTCAAAAGTTCTAGACGTTCCTCAAAAACTCCTCGCTGTTTCATTTCCTACAATCAATATAACAGTCAAAATGTACAACATTTCTAATTATTTTCCACAAAGATCAGACTAAGTTCAGTGCTATAGCAAGTTCCTTGTCCACTTGGAGCAAAAAAATAATCAAAGTATGCTCAAAAATATATTTTAAATAGAAACAATACCATATAAATGGGAAGATTACACTTAAAAACAAAGTACCTGTGGCATGTCTATAGAATATTTGATCTCATCAAAAGTGAGGGATAAAGGTTGAAAAGGAAGAACCATACCCCTCCTTCCACTTCTGTTGGCTTTGTCATCACTTACTCTTCCAGAAAATGACCTGGATGACATACTTCTTTCATCTAACGTCTTTATTTCTGACTTGTCATCACATTCAATATGTTATGACCTCATTACCAAAGCACAAGCTGAAAATGCAGAAACTGTAACTTGTGCTCAAGGACTCACCAGAGGAGCTCTTTCCATTTGTTAATTGAATTAACTCTTCAGTTGTTGAGGCATTTCTCTCCAGCAATGTCTCTTGGGATAGCCCTGCTTGATCCTTTGCAAATGCTGCAGAAGAAACATATTCAACGAGAACAAATTAAGTCTGTGGTTATATAAAAGCATCCAAGTAAATTTCTCAGTTAAAAGATGTATGAATATATATTACTTACGACTAAGATATTGCAAAGCCAAGGTGAACAGAAAATTAAACAGAAATACATAACCAAGTAATGCTCCTACTCCAATCCAATACCAATAAGCTTCTGGGAAAAGGCCACGAGTTTTCAGTATCAAAACTCCTAACGATTCGTTGGAATTAGGAGTAACCTACAGCATCAACAAATCATCTCATAAATACATATCTAACTTTCCAAGGCTCAGTGTTTCTCATGAAATATGCTAACCATTGCAAACAAATATGTTACCTTTCTCCAACTATGACCAAGAAATTCATTCACAGCTATGGCATTCTGTCCATACATCAGAGGTGAGGACCAGTAACCCCACACAAACCATTTGTGCACATCCTCTGCCACAAAGAACAAACTTATCATAAAAAGGTTTCATTACAAAAACCAAATTTCAAGTTACAATTTTCTTACCTCTCGAAATCACAAATCCTCCCAAAACCAGAACTACAAGTAATGCAAATCCTCCAGCGGTGTTTGCAACTATAACATCCCTTCCCAATGCAGCCATCAACCGAAACAGTGAAGATGCCATCAGATTAATGCACAGAAGTATCAAGTACTGCTTCAAAAGCCTGCCAGTAGAACTTCTCATTAGATTCCAAAATGAATAACCAGAAGCTTAATTGATGATGTTGTGGCTTCTTGCCTTAAAAAATTTGGATCAAAGCCAATGGCATAGTAAGAGATTCCTTCCCAAATAGCTACTTCTATAAGGGTTATTGGTATTTTGAGAATCCATGGTGGAATAGAATAAGCCCATGCAGGATAGAAAAGAAGGTCCCTTTGCTTGTAAAAGACAGGAAGTTTCATAATGGCCATATTTAGCTCTGATATTCCATTGAACATCGCTACCACGACTGCGAAAAAAAGAGCACCCATGTAAGTTCCTCCATCCTCCACGGTCTCGTGATGCATCTTAGTTCGTAGAAATAATGTTGTTGTCATGACAGCTAAATAGACGAGCTGAAAACAAGGATTAAGACATGCATAAGGTTCCAAAAGGAAAAGAAAAGAAGAAAAGGATACATAAAAGTTGAAGCAGTCTATTTTGTGATTGAATTTAGTTTCAAATCAGATAATATGAAAGAAATTAGTGCTTGAATGTTTCTCACTTGTGTGACTTTGAATATGTAGACAAACGAATTTCTCTTCATAAGCATAAACTCTCTGCTAGCACAAGCCCTCAGCAGCTCCTTCTTGTTAACACCATACTTCTTTGTGGTCAATGCATTTGGATGGCATTTAGACTTATCAAATGGAGTGGCTAGCTCCTCTCCTAGTTTTTGACCTATGTGAAATAATTGGAATGCTTCTGCGAAATCCTTGACAGTGACAAAGCTGTGAGGTTCATCTGTACGTGCCCAATATTGCCACTGATCCTTTTTTGATGTAACCTGTTGCACCCCCACAAGAACAAAATTAACCTTCAATCCATAAAATACGAACAAAAAAATCTTTAAAACCAACACCAAGTGAATCACACTCATACTTCTTGTAGGAAGTCAGCTACTCCTTTTCTTTCAGGACACTTGAAACCCATAGATTCAAAAAACTCAAGTACATTTTCTCTTGGTCCTTGGTACACAATTTGCCCATCTGTTAATAGTATTATATCATCAAATAGTTCATAAGTTTCTGGTGCTGGCTGTAATAAGCTCACAAGTGCAGTTCCATTCAAAATATGGATGGATTGCCGGATCGAGTTGACAATCTGAAAAGTTGTGGAACTGTCCAAACCAGTTGATATCGCATCCATGAACAACACCTTTACAGGTCCAACCAGCATCTCCCCTTCATTATTACGCAGAAACTTTTAGTAATCAAACTCTTTATAGGTTCCCAATTCTTGTTTTATTTTTCATGCTGTTATTGATAAACATATACTACCTGTTGTGACTCTCTTTTTCTGCCCTCCTGATATACCTCTTATCATTCCATCTCCTACCATAATGTCAGCACACACTTCAAGTCCCAAAATCTACATCATTTAAAAAGGGAAAACATGAAAAATATTATGCTGTTTCTTCAGAAACCATCAATATTTTCTTTATTTGATGAATCTGAACTCTTTTACCTTAAGAATGTAATCAGTGACTACCTTTGTTCTCTGACTTCCTAATGCTGCGGCCTACACAATATGATCCTATGTGTTCAGAATTTCAAACAAAGTTCTTTGTCAAACTTTTTTTTTCTCACCTTCATATAGGCATCAATATCAGGATCTGGTTTAATCTTTGCTTGTTTCTCTCTTCTTAGTAGCTCAGCCAACATCTCTGCAAACGAAGTTAAATTCAAAACTCTGATTTAGAGAATTTAAGATTGTTAAGATTCGGTTAAAAGGTATTCTGCATTGCTTTTTTAAACTATGATTTTATTCCTGAAAATGAAGCAACAAACCATAATTCTGTCCAACTCCTTGACATCTAGCTGAGAAAGCCAGTGTTTCTCTCACAGTCATTTCTCCAATGTGGTTATCATGTTGACTTATATAAGCTGATGTCCTTTGTGGCACAAACTCTTCAAGCCCATGTCCGTTGTATGTGACTCTCCCATAATGCTGAGGTTCCATCACCAATTATGTCAGTTACTCAAATGCAAGGTATAGTTATAATAATTGGTGAATTATATGAATTATTCTCTCATAATTATCATGATTAAAGTTGGTTTTCTTACTTTCAAATCTTTACCAAGTTTTCCAGCCAATGCCAACAGCAATGTGGTCTTTCCAGAACCTGGTGGTCCCAAAAGCAATGTCATTCTGCAAAAGACTCATCATCAAAACACTAAAACTTTTGGTTGAAAGGTGCTATTTGAGTAAAATCACTACATAATTATACAATGAAAAAAACAATGAGTGATGATGAGTTCACCTTCGAGGCTTTATGATTCCACTGATATTCTGAAGTATATGTAACCGTTTCTTTGGACTTGGAATTATGTGAAGACAATGTAAGAATCCCTTGGCAAAAGGAAGAGGTGATTTCATGTTTAAACGACCTGAGATAAAACCAAAAACACTACAGAAACAGCATGTGCTATATCGAAATACCTCGATTACATTAACGAAGAAGTTCAGCATTGAAGGTAAGGATCGTCCTCCAACATAAACCTGTGCTTCCACATTAACATGCTCAAATCTAACTTCTATTGTTGGAATATCAAGCCCAGCTCTGCATATTCAGTCCAACAGATCAGTCACAAACTCACAATCACAAGCATCTCAAATCTCAACCATCATATAGTCTCAAATCCACCAAGAACTAAGGCTTTAAATTGTAGTTACTGACACAGTTTTGTGGCAATCCTTGGTACTATAGGAAAGTTACATACAAATATTGCGACCCTTTTGAGATATATTTTCAAAAAGAAACTATGCTTCAATAGGCCATGTTTTCAGCTTTTGTTTGAATGCATGCTGCAAAAAAACTGGTGCTTTGATTCACAAAAACAAGACTCTAACCTGTCCATTCTCTCCCTGAGTTTCAGCAAGAACCTTTCATTGTCCTCTTCTGCTATCTTGACGAGCCTCTCCACAATAATCTTCCTCTCTGTGAGGCCTAGTTGCTTGATGTCAACCTCTCTCCCTTTGCCATCTTCACTGTTAAGAATACTTCTCTGAATGCGAAGATACGTGGGAAGTCTCTCTATTGCTGCCCATTTGAGAGCTTCCTCATCATCTTCACGTTCAGAAGTTGAGAAAACATCCATGCTGTTGTTCCTCCATATCTTAGAACCACTGCCTCTTCCACTGTCAACTGTGGATATGCCACTGCCCTCCATTGATCTCAGACAAACCAGAACTTAGCTTTCAGAAATACCAAACCTTCACCATCTTCTTGCTCTTCAATCTCATGTCACAGGATCATTCTTGTTCCCTCTCAACAATGTATTTTGTCTTAGTATTCTGAAAATGTCTTTTTTCAGGAGCACTTCACAACCTATTTTAAGGGATATTTTATTGAAAAAAGTTAACTTATTTTTATTTGTAAAAATATTTATAAGAAAAGAATAATATTAAAAGGGAAACTAATAGATGTAAAGTGGGTGCAAAAATTTTGTTGTTGAGTGTAATAGTAAAAGTGTGCTGAACTCTTTATGCTGGAATATCACTTTACTTACACATTTTATATTCACTTTCCAAATATCACCTTAATTTTTCTAAATGTGAACTTCCTCCTATTTCAAATTTAAAAAGATCACCAATAATTAGTAATACTATTTTTATTTTAAAATAAATATTTTTCTTTAATAAAATTTTAATATAAAAAATAGAAGAGTTTCATCTACAAGAAAATGCCAATTGAATAAATAACATTTTATATGATTTTGTTAAATAAGATCATTTTAGTCAGAATTCGCTAATATTTATAATATATACCTAAATTATTTTTAAAATAATTAAGGACATTATGTCATACCAAAGTAGTAGTTCATAAGAAATAGAGTATTAACAACTTATGTTAGCCTATTAATCATTCTGTACCTTTTTAATTGTGATTTTCTTTAAATTTTTCTTTTATTTATTACATTTAAGTTCAGCATACCACTAACTATTTTTTTATATTAATTATATATTTACTTTTTTTATCTAATTTTTCTATATATTATACTTATGTATTTATTATTATTGTTAATATTTATATAATTATTACATTTCTTTAGATGAAAAATTGTTATATTTCTTGACTCTTAATTTCAATTTTATTTATGACTACTGAGTTTAAAAGTTAATATATTATCAATCAATTATGAATTATTTTCAGCATAACTTTTGAAATAATTATATTAATTAATAATTAAATAAAGTTACCATACATTTTGAATAACTGGTAAACAAAATTGTAAACTTGGTATTTGCATATATTTATGTGAGAAGATAGGGTAAGCATTACTACCTTACTTCCATTCTATTATTTTGGGAGAATGTCTTGGTCTTACTTAATAGAAGGCACTAAAAATTGATTTTTATTATCATTTGATTTTTATAAAAGTAAATTTACGTTTAAATAATTATTAGAGATAACAATTTCACGGGTAAGGATTGTGTGGGGACATGAAAAATTAGAATTAGAAAGCTGATAGGTGTATTACGTTAATGAAACCAGATTTTTAATGTTAACACACATTTATCAGTATAAAAATAATTTTAGAACATCCTGGTTCATTAGCCAAATCCTTCTATCTCTCTCTAGAACTCAGTTCTTCAAGTTCCTCTGCTTTCTCTCTCTACCATTTCTCTTCTCTAAGCCATTTGATTTTCGATCAGGTGGTGCCCAAGCGTCCACGATGTAGAGGACTCCGTCTTTGACCGATCAATTTCTTCATTCTAACTGATAAGCTGTTTTTCCTTTTCCTCCACTGTTTTCGACCTAGCACATGAAATCTTTGCTGGTTGCATGTGTCTTGTGTTTTCCTCTTTTTCATTTTCCACTCAATCCTAGCTCTAAGAGCTGTTCCTATCACCAATTTGGTGGTTTGTAGGATTTTGGTTGAGTGCTTTGCTGTGTGAGCTGTTGGGGCGTTTCAGTGAGCTGTACTGTGAGACCTCTGAGGTAAGGGGAGCTAGGATATTTCTTTAAATTATTTGCATGTGGTGTATGTATACTGAGTTCTTGTACTGCTATGCTGTTGGTGTTGTGTTTTGGTTTTGGGTTGGGTTGCATGTGTTGGACTGTACGATTTATGAAACTGGAATGTGATGATTGTAAACTGTTTTGGATTTATCTAATTGCTGTAATTAATCATGTTGGAAGTGTTTGGGGTGAGAATCTGTTGTAACATTGATTAGATATAAAACTTAGTGTTATAGTAGGGTTTTAGGTCATTTTGAGAGGAAGTGAGGTAGTGTTTTTGGGCATTTGAGATCTAGAGTGTTTTTGGGCTGTTGGGGCATACTTAACCAGTATACCGTAACTTGTTTGAGTCACCAAAGTGGTCCAAATAGGTGCAAAGTGTTAGAATTGAGTTTGTGATCCTCAAGTTGTGGAAATTGATGTTGAGGAGTAAAAGTTGAGTTGTAATCACTTTAAAATTGTATTAGGAGGGTTTAGGAACATCTAGACAAGTTTAATTAGGTGTAAAACATGAATTAGGAGTGTTAGAAATTGGAGAAAAGGCCTAGAAATGGTAAGGGGGTGTGTGAGTGCATAATTCTGCAGAATTTGCGTCCTTCAGATGATGTAGAGCGCTATGTGAATTGTCTCGCATAGCGATTCCTTATCGAGGGTGCTCTCTGTTTGATTCATTCGTCGTGCGAGCTGGTGCGCTATGCGAATGACTGGAGGGTGTTGCTCTTTGTTTGGTGATTCACATAGCGAATCTGGGCGCTGCGCAAATGGTGGTTGCCTAGGAAAATGCTAGTTTAATTAGAATAGCGAATTTGGGGTGCTATGCGAGGGTTTAGGGTCTGATAATGTGTAGCAGAATTTTCAGTTTAGCTAAGCGTACAGACTTGGTGCGCTGAGCGAATGGACTTTAGCTGAGCGCACAGGCTTGGTGCGCTGAGCGAATGTGAGTGAGTAAAATCCATTGTTTCTGTTATTCACACAGCGAGTTTGGTGCGCTGAGCGGCTTGCCTAGAACCTGTTTTTATTCTTTTTATTCTTGTTTTCTGATAACCTTGAACTGTGTTTTGATTATTAGAATGGTGTAGAAGTATCTATGATAGTGTATGATCAATGAGGTTATATGTTTGTATTCAATGTGATAGTATTATGGTATTTGGTTGTTCATGTCTTGAGTTAAGTTTCAAAGGGACAGTATGGTTGATGGACGTAATTCCATGGATCTCAAAGGGAGGTTACATGGTGGTGCCCTATGTTATTGGACGTAATTCCATGATCCTCAAGGAGGGAATCCATGGTGGTGCCCTTAGTATGTTTAGAATGATTTGCATGGAGGTTACATGGTGGTGCCCTTAGTATGTTAATAACTAAATATTTAGCATAGGTCAAACATAAAAATTAATTTGATACAGCTAGTTGCATGTAAAAAAAGCAACAAAGATGTAGTACCACTTTTTTTCCTTGTTTGTTTTAGGACCTCACATACTCATTTTGTAGTATATATTTTTCTGATTTTTCTTTCTCTTTCATCAAAGAAAAAAAAAAGAAAAGAAATATGTGACAATAAGTATCTTTAATCCAGTAGTGATCTTCACCCATTTGTTCTGTTTCTTTAATTTTGGCTAAAATTCATTTTTTCTAGAGAAAGAAAGACACTCTTGAAACATGTGAAAGACCATTTGAAAAAGGCAAATCCATGAAGTGTGAAGGTTGTTAGAGGAATAGACAATATATTGGAGAAGAGAATGAACCCTTAATCATCATTACAAGCAAGAAAAAGGGTTTCACGGAGGTTGGTACACCTTACAAAGAAAGAAAACCAAAACTCTATGAGAAAGTTAAAAGGTCTAAAAGCTTTCAGGATACATAACACGAACACATGGTGTGCATTATTCATCTTAATTGTGTTACGTGGATTCGCACTGCACATACAAATTCTAGTAGTTATAATAGTGAGTGTTCCATAAAAAGTGCATCTTTCATCTTTTGATTCCAAAACCATTGTTCTCATGTGAAAGGCAATTATTGTTCAAGTAGAACAATAACATGCCAAAAGCATTGTTAGAAAAAGAAGAGGAAAAACATTATCAAGAACCCCACATGAATGCACTATGTTTATTCTCCTTATCTTATGCAAGCAATACGTAATGTGTGTGTGAGCCTTGAAGTGAGGAACAAGTTATATTTGGTTTTGTAAATCCATCATGAGTTTAAGCTGCCTTTATTCTTAAAATGTGTCTAATTTAGTTAATTTTTTTTATATAAATAAAGATTTGTTTTAATTCCTAATAAATGAAACGTTTAGAAACTTCAATTAAGAGTTATAAAATTTAGTATTACTCGAATTGAAACTACTTTTTTTTTCATAAGATTATTATTAGTGCAAATTTGACTATTAATTTGCGTGTTTTAGTTGGTAAAAACGAAGAGTGATAATATTTTAAAATTTTGCAAATTTATAGATTTTGGTTGTAAAATAATCGAAACATATATCACTTTTAACATCAGGTAATCAAGAATCAAGATTGAAATATATACCAAAATTTTCAAAGTTTTCCAAAATTTATGTTATTTTTTTAATACTTTTTCTGAATAGGACCTATGGCTTTGATTATTTACCATATCTATTTTCTATTGTGGTTCCCTAGACAAACGAGGCCTAAAGGTTGATCAAAATTTTAAAATTTTCACTTGTTTTTTTTCTTCTTAGATGGACATATGACTTTAGTTATTTGAATAACTGATGTTATATCTACTTTTTATTGTGGTTTCCTAGACAACCAAGGTCAAAATATTGATCAAAATTTTAAAATTGTCACTAAAATTTATAAATTTTTAATTTATTAAAATTCTTTAGACATTGGTTTTACGAATAACAACTATGATATGCTTGCCTAGGGTTATATTCATGAAAGAAACACATGTTACCACTTCACGATTTTCTTCTTCCTTTCTAATCAATTTCATAATTTATTGCTCGACTCACTTCGTCTTTGAACTCGAAGAACATTGTCATTGCTCGACCACCATCGTTGCTCCATAACTCATTGTCGCCATCATGCTGCATTCATTGCTCGTTGTCATTGTTGCACTTCGTTCTGTCGTTAAACATGATTGTTGTAAGTTTTTTTTGTTTTTGTGCTTGCGTTTGTTCCTTAGATTAATATGTTATTAATATTTGTGTCCAGGTACTATAGCATTATGGTGGGATTGTTAATATATCTCCAAAATGTGGTGTCCATCCTTCTCCATTGTTGGTCTCCTTTCATGCTCTCAGCTTCCTATTATTATCTTGGAAATTTATTTTTAATGTAAGCCTATAATTTTCTAGCATGTTGTTTATTTTTTTATGTTGGATATGTGATTAATTATATACTTAAATATATTGTTGTATTGAGTTAGCCTTAGTTTTCCGTTTGAGATTCAATACAAGAATTATTTACTCTTTTCAAACTTTTTTGAATATATGTATTTTTTAAAAATTAATATAAAAGGAGACAATGCTAATAATTTGTAAATATTGAATATTGAATTGTTCGGTTTGACAGTTTAAGAAAATTAATTATTTTTTCTGTTTGGAAATCATATTTTATTTCTATTTTTGTTTTGTGTTAGATTTTATATGCAAGTTGTATATGTAGATGAAATATAAATAAGAAAACATATTTAAAAAAAAACGCCATTAGACTTTGGTTATAGCCAAAACCAAAGTGGAAAATTAGTATTTAACTTCCATTTATCCCATAATATCTTTTTAAAAAAATTGTCAAAATTATTCAATGTCATTTTTCGATTTTTTTATCTCATTAATTTTCATTTTTATTAAAATCAATATAATCACTTTCGTTAAATTGATGATTTGATAATCAACAATATGAAACCAAGGTGGTTGGACTTATCTAATATAACTTAATTATACAATGTTACATGTCATTTATAAATTATACAATCTTATTGTCACCTTTTAAATGGTGTTAGGACCAATTTATTAGAAGATATCACATTGACATATTTTAATAAAAATAAAGATTACATTGAAAAAAAAAACTCCATTCAATAATTCTAACAAAAAAAAAATTGAAACCAAAATATTACTAAACCTTTTATGGATTTTTTATGTATTTAAATTCTTATATTTCAAATATTTCTTGTAGCCGCAAAAGAAAAAAAACTGTGCATGAAAAGCAACGTATTAGAAATTTTATATTATAAAGTAGTAGTTCTCTGTCAAGTATGGGATAAAAAAATAGTAATATTTCTGTCTTCTCTTTAAAAATAGAATACAACATTAGAAATTAGTAGAAAAAATTACTTTCTTATTTTAAAAATAAAACGTAACAAATGAAAAATAAGTAAAAATAATGAATTTTTGTTTTTATATTGAATAAACTCAACAAATAAAGAAAAATAACATCTTAATTTTCTTTTCCTAGACATTTCATCCTTCTTTTTTATTCTTTCCTTACATAATAAAATAAAATTAAAAATTCTCTTAATCTAATTTATATATATATATATACACACACACGTATGTATGTGATGCAAAATTTTAATAAATATGTGGAAGAGTGCACGCACCTACTCGTAATCTTGTGTCACTTATTATTATACACTATTTTTATTAATATATAATTATCATACGTAATAGGATTAAGTGAGATTGGTGTGGTTTATTTAATTTAATACTTATAAAGTTATTACCTAATACACTAAAAATATAATTCACCCCATTGATTGAAATATATATGATTGAATTAGGGTGGAGGAAGTTAGAAGGGTGAAAGTTATTTAAAGTGAAGTAGACCAGTAGTGGATGTGGATATGTTTTGGACATCAACTATTGGTGCTTATACAACTACATGTGACCAACACTTCATGCAGGCGTACGTATGCTGTCTCTGTCTCTGTCTAAGCATACATTATTACTTTTTTTCCTGAATTGTCTTTTTTTAACTTTATACATACATACGGATGAGAATGATGGAATTCAATTTTCAGATAATGCATTTTATATAATTTCTTCTACCTTAAAAGAATATATGAGAAGAAATTATTAAAGAATATCAAAATCACAAAGGCAACCAAATGCCAAAAGCTCTAAAAGTATGAGTAAAAATAATGACTCATCTAGATAAAAAACCATAATTCTACTATGATTAATAAAGAATATAAATGAATCTTAATCAACTGCACAAATAATGTTAACATCTTGTCAAACAACAATATAACAAGCTTACAAACAGAGAATAATAAAGATAAAGAACTGCAAATTAAATTTTTCCCAACTTAGTTTTATATCAACAATCTGAACAGTCAAAATTTAATCTGTTGTCAAATTTTTTAGTACAATTTAACAGTAAAGGAATCCTCAATGTTGATTTTACAATGAAAAATTGAACAAATTTTTCCCTCTTCCTCTCTCTCAATATGATAGGGTTCTAAGTGAATTCTGACTCTACTTTTTTTTGTCTCTTACTTACTTTCTAGCCCCTTTTTCACTAGGTTAAGTGAAACATAAGCTTCTCCAAATTTGGGGCTTTTCTCCACATAGAAAAGGAGCCTAATACCCAATACTTAACAAATCTCTCCCTCACAACTATGTGGAGATAACTGCCAAATCGACAATCTCACAACAAACTTAAAATTTGCCTCTTGGCAATGCTTTGGTCATCATATAAGCATCATTGTCATCTGAATGAACTTTTTCCAACTTTAATAACTTAGCATCCAAAGCATCACATATCAAATGATATCTCACATCAATATCTTTGGATCTAGAATAGAAAGTTGGATTCTTACAAAGATGGATAACACTCTGACTATCAACAAACAATGGATAGTTGAAAATGTTTATTTTTACCTATTTTTGTGTATCTATTGTTATGAATAAATCAAATTTTTTCTAGTTTTAACCTTGTTTTATCCTCAAGTTTAGTGTGTTTTGTATTGGTTTATGTGTTTTAGTTGTTTTATGTTTGTTTTACTTTTAATCTCTTTGTTTGAGAGCAATTATAATGGAGGAAAACAAGTAGTAGGAACTCAAGGGATCATGTTTTGAACAAGAAAATATCAATTTGAATTAAATATCCTAATTGGGAACCATTGGGTACATGCTTAGTGCTTCAATTACAAAGTGTTGTCAAACCGTGTAGGGCTAAGTGTCACATCTGTAAGGCTGAGTGCCATAAGCCCTTTCACAGGTAGCATTGAGTGGTAGAAAAGTGGCGCTAAACTCTGAGCGATGAAAAAGTGACGTTGAGCGCCAATTAATGCAAAACAAATAGCATTGAGCGGTGGAAAATAACGTTGAGCAATAATGGTTTAATAAAGAGCCCATTTCGCGTTTAACTGATGGCACTCAACAGTGTTGAGATGGCTTTCATCGATGATGTGGCTGACATGTCAAAATTGAGTATTTATACATGTTTCTTGCAAGGCTTTGGAGATTCCCTTCCTCCCACACTTATTCTTCACCTAAAGCAACTGAGAGAGGCCTTTGGAGACAGTTTGAGGTGCTGGGAAGCTCTCCCTTCTCCTTAGGTTTCAATCTTCATCCATGGTATTTTCTTCCTCTTGGGGTTGATGAGGGAGAGGATTACGAATTGGAAGTGTTAATGCGAAGGAGAGACACAATTGGAGCATGAAGCGGCTGCCAAGAACTTTGAGAAAGGGCTTGCATATTCTCTTTAGTTTCTATTTCTTTCATATCTTTTCAATTTATAGAACCCTAAGTTCTCCAGCGTGGAGGGTTATTCTTATTTGTTGAGATTAATTGTAAAATATGGAATTCTTGTGTAATTTTGTGATGTTAATAATATATGTTTTTCCAACTCATGTTAGTATTCAATATATGTGTTTTATGATTTATGTAGGTTGATTCCATGCTTGATTTGTTGTTCTTGTTGTATTGGGAAATATGACTTGAACCTAGAATTGAAATTGAATATTTAATGGAGCTTGTATCTAAGAATGGAACATGATTCATTATTAATCTTAGACTCTTGAAATTAATGCATGATTTCACTTGTTGATGATTCAAATGATTGAAACTTGATGAATGTTCATAGGCTTAAAGGCTTTAGGGATAGGATTTGACTATAATTGTGAGTTGATTTTAACATGAATATGGAATTGAGATGATTATTAATGCATGAAAATGAAGTGGATTAACTTTAATCTTAAAAAATGTAAATAATTTATGTTACATTTTCTTGCTCACCAATTGTTTGGTGAACATACCAAAAAGAGTTTCTTGTGTTTTTGTGAACTTTGTGGTCTAATTGAGTTATTGAGTGTAAGAGTTGTTGAGTGTTGCATAAGTTCCTTGGGAGAGAACAATAACAATTTCCACAAAACCAAGTTCTTGCAAAAATTTGTTCAACCATAGCAATTCCTTGCATGCTTCAGTAATGACAATGAACTTTGCCTATGTAGTAGACAATGATAACATCTTTTGCGTCTTTATTTCCAAGCCATAGCAACCCCTGCAAACTTAATCAAATAGCCTGAAGTGGAATTCCTTGAATAAATGTCTCTAAGCATATTTGAATTTAAGTAGCCCACCAAATTAGGCTTCATATTAACATTACCATGAAGATATCTCAAAATCCATTTCACAAAATTCCAATGCTCTCTACATAGGTTTGGCAAAAAATGACTAGTTGTACCAATAACATGTGCAATATTTAGTCTCGTGAACATCATTGCATACATCAAACTGTCCACCGCAGATGCATAAGGAACTTTGATCATATATGTCTTCTCAACTTCATTTGAAGGACTATGTTTAACGCTCAGGTTAAAATGAGGAGCAAGAGGAGTGCTCATAACTTTCGCATTTTCCATCTGAAATCTCTACAACAATGTTTTAATATAGTATTCCTATGACAACCAAAACTTCTTTTCTTTTCTCTCCTGAATGATTCTTAATCCAAAATCTATTTAGTAGCTCCCAAGTCTTTCATGGTAAATGACTCGTCCAATTTCTTCTTCAACCTATTAATTTTGGAAACATTTTTCCCAACAGTAAGCATGTCATCAATATACAATAACAAAAGTCATCATCTGGAATTTTTTTAACAACGAAAAAATGATCATAAGTAGGCTTCTTATAGCCTTGCTCACACATAAAAGACTAAAATTTCTTACTTGGAGCTTGCTTCAAACTGTATAGACTCTTCCTCATCCTACATACATACTTTTTCTTGCCTTCAACAAGAAAATCATCAAATTGCTTCATGTATATCTCTTCCTCTAAATTACCATGAATTCACATCCATCTGCTCAATCTCCAAATCAAGAGTAGCAGTTAAACTTAACACATTTCTTATGGATAACATTTTCACCATAAGTGAGAAAATCTCGTTGAAATCAACACTCTTTTTCTATCTAAAACCTTACACCACCAATATGGCCTTGTACTTTGGAAATGTAGAATTAATATCTTGTTTCACCCTGAAAATCCACGAATTCCCTAAAGCCCTTTTGCCCTTAGGAAATTTCACTAAGTCCTAAGTGTGATTATCATACAAAGATTTGATCTCATCTTGCAGTACATCCAACCACTGTTGTTTTTCTCCACTCTCCAAAACCTCTTTAAACCATTCAAGTTCTCTACCGTTAGTCAAGGTTATATACTCATAAGAAGAATACCTTGTAGAAGGTTGTCTTTGTTTGCTAAACCTCTTGAGTTAGACTTGAGGTGGTTCAGGTATATCACCAAGATCACCATCATGTTCCTCTTGAGCATTATCAATTGAAAGATTTACTCCATCTCTAATCTATTGATCATGAACATCACCATGTTGTTCATCATCTTGAACTTCAGTTTCAACACTATCTAGATTATGAACGGGAAACCTCATCAGATTACCATAAATGATATTATTATCATTTATGGGTGTGGTTTTCTTCGCCTTATCAATGTCCACAATGGTATGGTCTTCCATGAATTTTACATCACAAGTTCTAACAAGCTTCTTCTCAACAGGATTATAAAACCTGTAACCAAATCCATCCTCACCATAGCCAATAAAGATGCATTATCTTGTCTTCTCATCCAACTTGAACCTTTCATCCCTTGGAATATGAACAAATTCCTTGCAACTGAAGACATGCAAATGATCATAGCTTAAATTCTTGCCAAACCAAATTTTATTTGGCATTTCACTGTTTAGAATCATAGTAGGAGTGAGATTGATAACATGTATTATTGTTATAATTCCTCACCCCAAAAATGTTTGGGTAATTTAGCATCGAAAAACATACATCTCACCTTCTCAAGTAAGGTCATGTTCATCCTCTTAACTAAACCATTTATTTGAGGAGTTTTAGGAGGAGTCTTCTCATGTGCAATTCCATGTTGTTTGTAATAAGCATTAAAGGGTCCACAATATTCATCATCATTATCAAAACAGATACATTTAGCTTCTTGCCTAATTACCTCTCAACCAAGGCATGAAATTCCTTGAACTTTTCAAGTACTTGGTCCTTTCGCTAAAGGGAATGGACCCAGAGATTCCTGGAACAATCATCAATAAAAGTAATATAGTAAAGTGCACCACTAAATGACTTTATCTTCAACGGCCCACAAACATCAGAATGCACCAATTGTAACAACTCTGACTTCCTTGGCGTTGGATTCTTCTTAAAGGATACTTTGGTTTGCTTTCCAACCATACAATGAGAACATCTCTCCAATCATGCAATTTTTAACCCTTGACGAACATCTATTTTAGTTAAACATTTTATCCCTTTTTCACTGGTATGACTGAGCATTTGGTGCCATAAAGATGCCCCTATATCTATGACATGCATAGTGTCTTTAGCAACCAAAGCTTTTGTCTAATATAGTTTGGTTGATTTTTCTCCTCTAGCCACAACCAAATTACCTTTAGTGAGTTTTCACTTTCCAAAACCAAAGTGATTATCATAACCACAATCATCTAGCATCTACATAGAGATTAAGTTAAAACATACATTAAAAGGATGTTTGACTCCTTTAAGCAACAATTCCATTTCGATGTTAGTTTGTAGGCAAACATCACCAACACCAATCACTATAGACACACCATTATTTCCCATCTTCAACACTCCAAAATCACCATAAGTGTAAGATGTGAAGAAATTCTTCCTCGATTTAATGTGAAGTGTAGCACCATTATCAATAATCCACATGCTCTTATTAGATACAAGATTAATTGACTCAATCATAAAGAAGAACAAAATCACCACCTATAGTAGTAGTGACACGATCATCACCATGATCATTCTCATTTTGGTTGCTCTTCTTGTCTGTGTTATCCTTTTTCCACTTGAAACAATATTTTTGAATTACCTTGTTCTATTACAATAATGACGCTTTATATTCTTGTATCTTAACTTGGACTTGCTTCTACTCTTCTCTCTACCACCTTTCGGTTCCTTTTTATAATTTCTTCCCCTAAGTTATGTGACAAGAAACGCATACTGATATGAAGAACCATTTGTCTTCGTTCTCATTTCTTCATTAAGAACACCACTCTTTTCCATTTGGAAAGAAACAATGTCATTCGAGGTCGAGTTTGTAACTGAAACCCAAAATATCTCCTAAAACTCAGATAGAGTATTAAGCAGCCATAGTCTCAAGACTTCATCATCAAATTTTATACTCATTCTTGTTAGTTAATCTAAGAGCCCTTGAAACTCATTTAAATTATCTAAAATGGAAAAAATTCTCTTTATACCTCAAATTCATCAAGTAATTCAATAAATATAGTTTATTGTTGCCCGACTTAGAAGCATACAAAGACTCAATCTTCTCCATAAAGTTCTAGCACGTGTCTCATTTGCAATGTGATTATAAACATTTTGTTCAACATAGTGTCGAATAAAATCACACGCCTATTAGTGCTCAAAGTCTCATTCTTCATCAGACATAAAATTCCGCTTTTGTAGCAAATATTGGAATATGCAATTTCTTCACAAATAACAAGTGTTTCTTCTTGCCCTTCCACAAGTGATAATTTGACCCATTCAAGGCAATCATCTTTGCATTTGCATCCATCATTCAATCAAGTAAATGTAACCGTTAACCAAGAGCTTTGATGACACTCTGATGGGGAAAACAACAACACAATTGAATTTGTAGAGAACATAACAAATATAATTTCCTCTAACTTGCTATAATTTATGAGGAGCAACTATCAAATAACGACAACAATAAATTACCAAAATTATAAACAAAGTCACTACTATTTTTAATGTGGAAAATCCCTTAAAGTAAGGGTAACAACCATGAGTCATTCAGATCAAAGAAATAGCTCTACTATGATTCACAAAAGAATAAATGAGTCTTAATCAACTGCATAAAGTAGTGATAACACCCAATCAAACAACAAAGCAATAAGCTTACAAATAGAGAACAAGATAAAGAAAACATAAATACAAAATTGTAGTGTGAATTGAATTTCTCTCAACTCAGAATTCATATCAACAATGATGTTTCGAACCTATTGTCAAATTTTTAGCAGGATCCAACAGTGAACGAATCTAAAACATCAATTTTACATTAGTAACTTAGTGAAAAATGTGAACAAATTTTTCCTTCTTCCTCTCCTTTAATGTGCTAAGGTTCTAATGGATTCCGACTCTATTTTTTTTCTCTCACTTTCCGTCTCCTTCTATGCTAAGTTAAGTGAGACATGAACTTCTTAACTTTTGAACATTTTTTTCTCATAGGAAGGGAGCTCATTACCCATTATCTAACACATAGAAACAATTCTTTTAATTTAGCATTTTATCTTTTTTTTAATTAAATTCAATATTTTAGGGAAAAAATATTTATAATTAAGATTAACTTTGTATCACCAAATAAATTGTCTATCGTAAATCTAAAATTTAATTTGTGTTAGTATATTGAACCGTATACTTAAGTCAATTTGTCTAAAATTATTAAGTAATATTAATTGTTATAGTAACAGTGATACAGTTACTATTCAGTTTACTTTATTATTTTATTAATTGGATTTTTAAAATATTAAAGTCTTCAAACTCTTAAACATTAAATGATATAATCTAATATTTTGAAAGCTCTAACAAAAAGATGATTTTAAAATAATAAAAATTTTCAAAAATTAAATTAAATTAAAAAATTTATCACTATAAGAAAATTATTAAAACTATTAACTTTGTAGACTAAAATAATTAATCATTATATTATGTAAGAACCTAAAAAATAGAATATTAGAGTAGATAGGTATATTAAAATAATGAGACGAACATTTTTATTTTAAAATAATCTTATAATATAAATAGAATTTTTAAAGCTCGGTTCATTATCTAAATCACCTCTATATCTCTAGAATTCTATTCTCCTTGAGTTCTTTGACTTCTCTCTACCCTTTCTCACTATAGTGTTATCTGTTCAACGATCAGGAAGTGTCTAGACGATCCTTGCGTCAAGGGCAACAATCTCTACCGATCAATTTCTTGTTTTGAGTCGGTAAGTTGTTTCCCCTTTTTCCTCCATACGTTCTTGGACTGTGATCATGCAACGATTTATGTTGCATGTATCTAGTTATTCTCCTCTTCAATTTCTAGCTCAATTAGGTACTAAGATGAATTTTCTATCACCAATTGGTGATTTGTAGGGTTTCCTAGAGTTACCTTGTGGTGCAAGCATCGATTGGAGTTTTCTAGAGTTGGGTTGTATATCTCTAAGGTAAGGGAAGCTAGATTTGTTTTTAATTAGAAATTGATAGTATATGCATGATGAAATTATGAATATTGAGTTAGTTGAACTGAAATTGATTTTTTAGATATATGTGAAGTGTAACTTGGATGTGACAATGTGCAAATTTATGATATGTGTAATTACGCATATTTGTATGTTGTATGATCTGTAAGTGGGGGTACAAAGGTTTAAAATCTGTTAGGAAGGTGTTTAGTTGAAATTGAAGTGATCTATAATTGTTTTAGGTCATTGGTGAGGAAGTGGGGTAGTGAAAATGAGAAGTAGAGGTTAGATGCTCAATTGTCAGTTGCGCAGCTTTAGTAAGTCAAATGTGATTTGCTTAAGCTCTAAAAGTGGACAAAAATGTGTCAAAAGTGGTAGAATGGATTTTGAGTTCATAAGTTGTGATTTTAGAGGTTTTGGAGTAGGAATTGATCCATAAACACTTTAGATTGATGTTAGAAAGGTTTAGGAACATTTAGTCAAGTCTAATTAGGTATATAACACAATTTAGGAGTGTTAGAAGTTGGGAAAAAGTTAGAATTGGTAAACTTGGGTTGGGTTGCTTAATTCTGCAGAATTCGTGCTGCAGAATTATGCAGACTCGCTGTGCGAATGGATTCGCACAACGAGTGGTCTTGGCGAGCTGCTCTCTGTTTGAACAATTCGCACAGTGAGAGGGTGCGTTGTGCGAATGGTTATGGGGTTTACTCTCTGTTTGATGATTCGCATCACGAATCATTTAGCTGAGCGACTGAAGGTGGTTTGGGGTCATTGCCAAATTAATTTGAATAGCGAAAAGGGGCGCATAACGAGTGTTTAGGGGGTCTGGGCCACTGTCTAGACTTTCACATAGCGATTTGGGGGCGCTATGTGAGAGGTTGAGGTCTGGTACCTCTGCGAGTTAATTCGCACGTCATGATAGGTCGTTGTGCGAGAAACTCTTGGTTTTGCCCTGCGAATGGGGTGCGCTGAGCGAAAGGTCTGATTTAGTCCACTCTTTATTTCTTTGTCTTGAGTTCAATTAAGTTAAGTGTTGCATGTATTGTGAAGTGTGTTTGAGGGTGTATGATAATATATAATTGAGTATAATTATGAGTGAATTTACAAGTAAAAGTATGTGATTCAAAGTGGTGAATGTAAGCTTTAGTGTAGAATCTCTTGAGATTCCAGGTTGTTTAGAATGAATGTAGGAGCTCAGTCTTGGGGGTTATCCTGAAACTCCAATGGTCTTTCATTCTCAAGTAGAGAGGATTAACCATGTCGTGAGGAGTATCATGAGGTCTTAGTCTTGGGGGCTTCCAGTATGCCTCAAGGCCTGGAACAGACTAACTTCGTGAGTGTGGTAGAGTGAAACTCATTGGCAATAGCTTTGCAAAGCAGTAGAGGCCACCATGAGTGCATGACCCGCCATAGCTCGACAATCATTCTAAGTCCGGACAAGTCAAGTCTAGAACATAACATGCTAAGATGTTTGATTTAGTTACTTTGATTGATTTATCTTGTGTATATTATGTGATATTAAATTGTATGTTTTCTTGTATATCTAGCTTACCCTTCTGCTTGTGTTTGTATTTTGTATGTGTGGTGCTTTTCTTTTGCAATGATCATCCGATAGATGTGAGCAGAGGGAGATGAGATGCCTCTGGAACAAGCTTTGGAGGGCGATGATGCTGCTGTTTAGTTTAGTTAGGTTGTTTATTTCGGTGTATAGTTTTGGAATACTCTTTTGTATCTAAAGTTTTAAATTCTACGGTTATTTTGGATGACTGTAAAGTTTATACTTTATATCCCAGTCTATAACTGTTTTATTTTATTATTTCTATGACTACTATGATATGATTTATTACTATATTTTGGGATATTACACATTCACAGAGTTAGATTTTAACTAAATATTAATTCTAATTTGTCTCTACTAAACAGTCAGACACCAAATCTAATTGATCAATCAATTATAAATTTTTTTATAATAGAAATTGTTTCAAATACTAATATTTTACTTTATATAACAATATTTAAATTAGTTATTATAGTAACTAATTTTTTTTCTAAAGTTGATTTTTATTTGATAACTTTATTGTAGTATATAATACAACTTAATATATCAAACTTAAGGCAAACTGATCAATAATGAGTTTGGTTAAATTCACTTCAATAGAAAAAAAATACAAATATCTAAGTTAAGTTAACTGACGTTCTTTTTATTAGATTGGGTGATGTTTTATTCAAATCCAAATACGTATACACCCCAAGTTGTCACTAGATGCAATCAAATTAAAACTATTGACAGAGAAAAACCTAATGTATCAAGATTAGTCAAATTTTACCTAAAGATGTACTATACAAAAAAGTCGTATAGAAACTAAAATTTTCAAAGATCTAATGTACGGAAAATGAAAGTATTTAAATAAATAATTTGGCAACTGACTTTAATTATCTATGTGAAGAAAATGTCAGAAGTAATTAAGAATCTACGTAAAAGAATTGTTGGATTCAAGATTAACAAATTTCAATTCAATTTTAAATGTTGCAGGCTAATATTTGTAGCATTCTACTTTATTTGTAGCATTCTACCTGCCGGAAACTATTAAAACAAACATTATATAATTAATAATTATAAATTATATTAATATAGTCATCCAAAAATTAAAACTATAATAATGAGACTTATATATTCCAACTACTAGATCAACTAAAGTATGTTCCAAAATGATACAACTATAACAACTCATACAATTAGCTTTACATTTGTTAGATGTGTTTCTATACCTGCATCTTCATCTTCATCTTCATCTACTCACATGAATAAGATGATCATTGCAAAAAAAGAAGAAACACACAACAAAATACAAAGGGTATACTAGTTAAAAAAAGATATAAATAACTATAATATACTAAGTCATTTAATTTACACATTATATATATATATATATATATATATATATATGGGGTTTGCTAACGCGCGTACGCCTGTTTTTCAGTTGGTACATTTTAGCAATGTGTACCGGGTTTTAGTAGACAAAAATATCCTTATATATCATGGATTCTAAGTTTTAAGGTTAAGGGTATTTTAATAATTACTCACCTCTCTCATTCCTCTCAATCCTTTCTCTTTCCTCTTTCTCACTCCAATCTTTTCTCTGTCATCCCTACTCCCAAACCCTTACTCACCTCTCTCATTCCTCTTAACCCTGTCTCTTTTCTCTTTCTCACTCCAATTTTTTCTCTGTCATCCCTACTGTAGCCCCAATTGAAAAAAATCATCAGAAACACTTGCTGTTAAACAATCTTACAAAAAAATGATTTTATAATGAGTTTTCATCTTATAATTTTTGTCTTATCTAATTTTATCCAATTTTCACAAGCATAAAGGAATTGGTAATTGACCTGGAAAAAATCAGAAATACTCGCTGATAAACAATTTCTTACAAAAAATGATTTTATAATGAGTTTTTATTTTATAATTTTTGTCTTATCTAATTTTATCTAATTTTCACAGGCATAATGACATAGGAATTGGTAATTGGCTTGGAAAAAAATCAGAAACACTCGTTAAACAATTTCTTACAAAAAATGACTTTATAATGAGTTTTCATTTTATAATTTTTGTCGTATATAATTTTATCTAATTTTCACAAGCATAATGACATCCGAAAGAATTGGTAATTGGCCTGGAGGGTTTTTTTAGAGATGATGATTCAACAAATAAAGATGATGAAATTAGAGAGGTTAGTGAAGATGGTGAAATTGAAGAGATCTTGAATGAACCTTTGCCTTAAAGGTGAATATGTCAATGACTCAACTCTTTACAAAAGAAAATTTTTTAAAGGCATGTGTTTCTGATTTTTTTCAATTGGGACTACAGTAGGGATGACAGAGAAAAGGTTGGAGTGAGAGAGATGAAAGAGAAAGGATTGAGAGGAATGAGAGAGGTGAGTAAGGGTTTGGGGGGTTTCTTTTTTTTTTTTAGTTTTTAGAATGAAAATTAATAAAATATCCTTAACTTAAAACTTAGAATCCATGATATATAAGGATATTTTTGTCTACTAAAACCCGGTACACATTGCTAAAATGTACCAACTGAAAAACAGACGTACGCGCGTTAGCAAACCCCTATATATATATATATATATATATATATATATATATATATATATATATATATATATATATATATATATATATATATATATATATATATATATATATATATTTACCCTCATCACACAAGATCATGCATACAATCAGACTCTTTTATACTCAATTTATCTGAGTATGTGTACTTAAGTCAGACTCATAGAGTCATGCACTTGTGGTGGTAATATGCTGCTATACCGAATTGTCACGCACAAAGTTAGTTTTTATCATAGTCATAAGAACCTTAGGGTTATCCTTATGACATAACTTTTTGTCACTCTCACCATCCAACCATCCTCTTCTATATGAGTATGAATAGTTAGTAGAGTTCAAGATAGTTTTACATGATGAAATAATCCTTACCTTAATGCGCACTCTAATGAATCACACATAATAGGACTTTCTAATTGAAAATCACTATATATCATCATTTCCATTGTCATAACATCATATTAAAAAATATACATCATTACCATTCCTTTATACACCTATATATATCACACAACAATTTTTTCAAGACCAAACATTCAATTAAAGATATATGACTTTCCTCTAAACTCACCAAATATCATTTAATTCAATGGAAACATTATTAACACATAATTGATTTTCTATTATAAATTAGTAAAAGCATAAACAAATATGTGTATAATATTATTAACACATCACCATTTACCTGCAATTTTTTTTAACATTTAAATTAGTAAAAGCATAAAAAATTATAAATTTTATGTGTATAAAAATGAATAAAAAAATTGAGTAATTACTCACTATATGATCAATCTATATTTATAAACTTTTTGGGTTGAAATAGTATATATTATTTATACTAGCAGTTTTGTTGGGTAAGAGTATATCAACATAAACAATCCTACATTTTCTTCTTTTAACGCAACTATTTCTATAATGAATCTAATAAATTTTATTGTTTCACAGTTGCAAGTCAACAAGAAAAATAGGATAACTAAATTTAAAAGTTTAAAAGTTCATATTCTATATTGGAATTTTTTTTATTATTTCTCGGTTGTACTTTCACAGTGCACTAATTTCGATATATTAAAAATGTTTTTCTAAATATTATAGTTAATATATTTTAAAGAATCCATCCAATTTTTCACCAATCCATTGAATTTCATGGAATAAGATGTTTACAAATTCACTTTTCTTTTTCTATAATTTATCGTTAGTAAAACTTTGAACAGTAATTATTATGTGCCCGAAGGGAAAAGGTATGAAAATTAATTAGCATTGATTAAGATCAATAATTTTGCTAGTGGGACCCAATTTCATTTACCCATACTAAATTATTCCTCTCACGCACATTCCCCTTTTTTTATACACTAATCAATGCAACTTTATAATATATACAAATCAAGATAAATGTTAGGCGAATAAAAAATTCTAGGAAAATTTATAATGGTTTCCCATTATATCAATCGAAGATAATATTTTCACAATAATGTTTTTGTTTTATAATAATTCTTTCGATGTGCAATATTTCTCGCTAATTTTAGTGTCTTTTAACAAATTAAAGACATTTTGATTAACTAATGTCATTTACGTTTAACACTTTGTGTGTTGATTTTCACCATAGAAATCCTCCTAGGTCATTATTATTGGATTTTTTTTTAAACAATTTTTTCTATAAATGCTTTTTAACAAAGTAAAATAACTTTTTCATTGGCTTTTAGACAATTAAAAACAATAGTTCAGATTGAAAAATATTCTTACAAAAGTCCATACCAATTTTTACAAGATCTTAGAAAAGTATCTTTCTTCTATAAAACTAATAATACGTCTTTCCTTTTCTCTTTAACTTTAGAGATGCTTTTTTCTTCTATTTTATGTTAACTTGGCTTGTTTGTGCTATCACATACATTTTAACGTTTAAGTTAACTAGGAAATGTACAAGAAATAAATGCATAATATGAGATGGTCGATTAACAAATGAAATTTTAAGTAAAATAGCTATATCGTTTATATATATATATATATATATATATATATATATATATATATATATATATACTCGGTTAAATATTTATATTTTTTTTTAATAAATTATCTTATAATCTATCATATATGATTAAATATTTTTTTCATTTTCAAACTATTATAAAAATTGTATTTCTTTCATAAATTAAATTATAAAATATTTAGAGTATTTTTTTATATGACAAACAAAGTTTTATAATGAATAATAATATAAGTCTCACATGTCAATTGTTAAGAATAATATTTTATATCACTTTCATAAAATACGAAAACAAAATATTTGGTAGTTTAGTTTTAAAATGAAACACAATTTTTATAATGATATATTTAACCCTAGGATATAATTTATTTTTCTCAAAATAATAATAAAAATACATTCAAACAAATCATTACTAATAGGATTGTTAACAATGGAGCTAGGAAAAGTCGAAGTGTAAAAAAGAAGAAAGAGAAGCACCAATAATTGTCATGATTATTAGTGTCCAAATAAATTGTTGTATTATTTTAATAATCTATTTTCTATTAATCTTTTGAATAATAATATATGAACAACTATTAATCCCAATTGATTATATCTCTCTTGGCACTTTTTTTGAAACATGATCTCCACAATAAAAAAGAGGAAAAGCAGGAAGCCATCACTATCTATTAAAACATTGCAAAACAAAATTTGAAAAGAATAGGGGCTAGCACTAGTGCACTATTAGGAATCTTAGTACATAGTGTTATTAATTATATTGCTTGAAAAATCTATCTTGTAATACGATAAAGGATTAATTAAATAGTGTTGATGTCATTATAAATGTCTCATTCTTGTAAATAGTGTAAATTATGTTAAAGCATTATTATTTCTTTTCTTTTATTTTGGTTTCACGAATTAAAAATTAGTAGTCTTGACACTCAATGTGTGTACCAATCAAATTGGCTTATTTTCAAACTAATTTATTGTAAAAGCCCAAATCAATATACCAATTTTGCCTTTAGGTCGTATGAGTTGGTCAGATATTTTTTCTATTGTGTCTTCATGAGACTTATTCAATAATTAATGATAAATTAAATTTATTTTATAATTATTATTTAAAAATTATATACATAAAAAATGTGTATAAGTTTATATACGTAAATATTAGAATTTTTATATTTAGTAAGATTTTTTTTACAAATATGGAGTTTTACAAAACTCGTGAAATTCGTAAGAAATAATTTTTACGGATTTTAATAAACAAATTGAAAAAAAATATGAAATAATCTGTGATCGTGTTTGTACATAAGCCCCATTTTTTTTTACTTTTCAAATAAATATTATATATGAAATATTATTAATAATTTATGTTGATGTTATTTGAGCTAAGGATTTGATGAATCCAATATTCCTTAAAGATTCTTAAATCATTTTAAATCTTATTTCGGTGATAGAAAGTTTTTATTGATTAAAATTGTTAGTTTGTTAAAATATTCTTAGAATGATTATAAATAGCATTTTAATTTATTAAATATTTTTTTAATCAATTAAAATGATTTTTAGTCATGAATAGTTATGTGAGATTGTTTTTTAATACGATACAAGTTTTTGATAGATTAATATTTCTTTTACTTGCATAAGAGTTTGATATATTTTATTTTACTATGTTAAAACTCAATTTAATCTATTACTTTCACTAATATGTAAATTAATATATTAAAATACAGTTTTAATCGATTCAAATTGATAATATATATATATATATATATATATATATATATATATATATATATATATATATATATATATAATTATCTTGTTATAAACACTTTTGACATAATTTTTGAACTTATATCTCTAAGTGATTTCAAAATCATTCTCTAGTTGTAAGAGAGAAATATAATTTTATTTAAACTCTCCTATAATAATATTGTGTTTGTTGTGTTTCAAGTTAATTCATTTCATTGAATTATCTTATTTTTGTTGGGTTGTTATTTCTGGATAAGGTTTATTATATTGCAGTATAGTAACAGGGTGTTATTGGCTTAAAAGTTCAATATTTTAGGGTTTAAAAGTTGATTTCTTGAATGTATTGATCGTGTATTTGGAAAACATTGTCATAATGTGAGTTTGATTGGTGTGGTTGGACAACTAGATGTAGCTATTGGATAGACTCAATCGATATAAAAATGTTTGTGTGTTTCTTTTTTCCTCTTTGTTTTTGCAAAGTATACTTGTTTTTAGTGTTTTTTGTTCTAATTCACTGACAACGTCTAAATTTTTGATAAATTTGATATAGTTCAATTCAATTCTTATTGAACTCAATCATTTTATTCTAACAATTTTAACTACTTTCATTTTAGGGTTAAATATTTCTGTAGTTCCTAAACTTAGACACGAAATTAGAATTTGTTTATGTCTCAAACTTTGATAAATTTTGGTTCCAAACTTTAAAAATAAATAAGTATAGTCCTCCTAACCCAATAATATTAATTTTCTTTTACTGGTTAGTATTTGAACTAAAATGTGACAAAGTGTGTAATTCAATAATACAAGGTTTAATGTCTCCGTAGGTCCCTATTTTGGTCATGAATGTCAAATAGGTCCTCTTTCTTTTCGGCGTTTCAATTGAATCCTTGTTTTTGTAAAATTGAATCAATTACAGGCCTGCCGTTAAATTGGACAAACGGCCGTTACATCAGGCTCAACATCAAACCTATCATTACCTTCTCCTTTGCCGCTCAACTTATCAAATACCTCCAGTGCCTCATCAATCCTCCTAGCTTTGCACAAATGATTAACAAGAATCCCAAAGGTCACAACACTGGGCTTTATCCCCATCTCTTCCATTTCTGCCATCAGTTTATTCATCCGCTGAATGTCCCTCTCCCTTCCCAACCCAGTTAACAGAGCATTGCAAGACGCAACTTTAACCGCAACTGCACCACCCAATCTCATCACAACATGCAAAAGATCCCACGCCACACCATTCTTCCGGTGCCGGCACATCTTCGTTATCATTTGGGTAAGCTTAAACGCATCAGGGAAAACTCCATGCTCACACAGCTTGGTAACCAACCCCACAATTTCATTATCAGCAAAGCTTCTTCCATGGCGCTCCTGCTTCCCCAACACCCTAAAAACAACTTCCCGCGTGAAATCATCGGGAGGAAAATCAGAATCCCGTTCAAGCATTTCGTCAATCACCTGGAGGGCATCATCAATGCAACCCGATTTAAACAACCCCTTAAGCAATTCGTTGCAAATTCCGGAACTTTTGGAACAGGGGTCGAGCTCCTTGAACAGAAGAAGCGAATCGTCCACCATTTGGGCCTCCCCTAGGCACTTCAAAAGGAGGAACGCAGATCTGGAAGTGAGAGCAATGTTATCACCATTGGATTTTCGGTAACTATGAAGCATGAGAAGCTCTTTCTGCGAATTAGGGTGCTGCGTAGCGAGTTCAAGAGCGCCTTCGAACACACAAGAGAGGGCTTGGTGGTGCTCTGTTCTGCTTCTGAGGTAATTGATAAAATCGAGGGCTTTGGGAATGGAGTTTAAGCGGAGAGTGACAAGGAGGAGATGGTCTGAAGCTTCGAAGATACGTAACCAATACTATAACGGCCGTTTGTCCAATTTAACGGTAGGCCTGTAATTGATTCAATTTTACAAAAACAAGGACTCAATTGAAACGCCGAAAAGAAAAAGGACCTATTTGACATTCATGACCAAAATAGGGACCTACGGAGACATTAAACCATAATACAAAAACAACTTACCACGTCATTGAATTTACGTCGGGCATGTAGATAACAAAAGTGAAAAATGTTCAATAACATTTTTTTAATTAAATGGTCAATATTGACATGTAGACATCATATGTAAAAAAGACTTCATGTTAGACGCTAATTTATGTCTAATATGTACACAACAAACATAAATTTACGTCTAATCCAAATTCATACCAAAACCAATTCAATTTTAAAAAATAAATAAAAAATTTATGTTTATTACTACACTAATAGAAATAAATTTTGGTAGAATATAGGAAAACAAAGGTAAAAAAATGAATTCCAATTTTGCATCAGTAAAAAAAGTTAATGTAATTGCGTTATGAATATTAATAAGTACTTTTTTTTATGTTTCACACTCGAACTGTATCAAAGTTTATAAGATAAATGAATTCCAATTTTGCATCAAAGTCATGTTTACTCCTCTATTTTATTATAACGAAAAAATTTCAATATTTAAATATGTTTTTGGTTTTTCTGGTTAAATTTAATTTAATTTTTCCTAAAATATGTTTTTCCTTTTCTTTTTATAAAATTTAAAATTTTAAAAACAATCTAAGTTAACATAGTAATTAAAAAATAGAACTCACAACTATTAGTTATAGATAAGTAAATAAAAATTTATGACTTTAATAATTTTTATATAATTGGCAAGGATTTGTTTTTTTTCAAGTATTCCACATATTGTATTATACTTGGAACAACATTTATCATAAATCAAAGGTAAATTACTCGTGTCAAATGTATATTAAATTACAAGCTATTAGCAAAATATAAAAAAAACTCGAAAGAAGATGATTAATTACATATAAAATTTATGAATTCTAGATGTGGTCAGGTAAATACAAAAGAAGATAATTAATTACATAAACTAAATTTAATTATATGTCCATAAAAAAGTAACCAAACTAACTCTAATAAAACTTATTGCTTGAGATTAAAGGTTAATTAAATTCATTTACTTTTGTTATTGGTTGAAAGATAATAAAAAAAAAGTGGATATAATTTTATAAGTAATATATTTTTTAAAAAGGATCAATATAATAATTTTTTATGGCATTAAAATATTAATTAATATAAAAATTCTCATTAAAACATTATGTTGATCTAAAGTGAGCTACCCATTGATTCTTTTTCTCTCTCTTTTTTATATATATACAAGTTTTGAAAGTCAGCCAGTTAATTAATTGATAATGTAAACCTATTTTATATTTAATGCATAGTTATTTTTACTACTCCATGTCAAGTCTTCATGAATCAATGAAGAAAGTTTACTTTATGTCAGTTATGCATTAAACCTGTGAAAGATTAATTTTTCTACATAATTCATGCAATCCCATGTAGAAAAGATTAAGTTTGATATTTAGTCAATGTTGTTGGTTTTTTACAGCATCAATGTTGTTGTTACAGCAATTGTTTTCGGACAAGAAAATTGTTGATGTTTGTCTTGTGGAAGAAGTTATCTCTTTAGATCAATATATATCTCCAACCATTTGTTGTTATTAGTTGCTAATTGATTAAAAGTTATTTTAGTTAAATTATTTTTATTATTTTTTATTATTATGATAAAATTAATATTTTCTTATTTCCCACATATGGTAAGATAAAAAAGACAAGAAATGAAATAATTTGATAGAGGGCATGTATAAAAAAAAGTAAAAGTTGGAGAAAAATGGATGGTGAATTTGAAAATAGGAGCAATCACATATGTAGTAGGTGATGATAATAGAGTGGTACCAACCTAGATAGTGTACTAGTGTCAATGACAATGACTAAATTAAAATATTCTTAAGGTTGTTCATTGAAATTTCATTAGGGTAGTGGGAGAGAATTGTGAGATAAGTTCATCTTCACAAAGTTTAGTTGCTTCCTCTTCTCTTAAGGTCACCATAGCCACTCTGCTTAAGGGACCCTCCCCAGGTGGGCCAGGGAGTATCAGAATCTGTCCTTCTCCCAAAACTGGTTCCACATAACAAGAAACATGAATGGGTTTGAACCCATCTTCAAACACAAAGTAAGGGTCCACACCCTCCAAGCTACCACAAACAAGAACATGACCATTCATCATGGTAGGTGAATTCACATCAGCATTTTCTAGCCACTCAATCAAATCCATCACACCCTTATAGTCCATTCTAGCCACAACATCACTTATTGCTCTGACAGCTTCTGCAAATTTCAATTTCTGATTCTCCCCTTCTACTTCATGGACCTTATTATACACCATGCAGTTCCCAAAGAACCCAGTATCCAGGCCCAACACTTTTCTCATGTCCAAGCATATGGACATGCCAACAAGCCCATTTCTCAAGCCCCTGACTTTGCTCAAAGAGACCCAAAACAAGGCTGTTAGGGCCTCAAAGGGTGTTATTGGGCCGTTGAATTGGGCCATGGACATGCAGGCCTGAACCATGTGGGCCGAGAAGCCCAGGGAAATGGTAGTGTACCTTGCTTCCCCGAAGGAAATGGGTTTTCCAATTAAAGATTTGTAATGGTGTATTAACTCCACGTGGTGGTGATGATTAGGGTTTGTGTTTGCATGTTTTGTGAGAGGTAAAGGGTGGAAGAGTGGAGGAGTAATGATTTTATGACCCATTGAAATATCAGCCCATGCTTTCATGAATGAGATTGCAGAAGTGGAATCTGCCAAGAGATGAACACAGCTTAGGCCTATTGCTAATCCACCTTCTTCAAATTCAGTCAGCTGAAATTTAGACCAAAATTTAACTTTGAACATAAAAAGATACTAATTAACACTGTCTTTATTACCAAATTCTGTAATGATCGAAGATTATGACATATAAAAGAATCCTAACCTGAACATAAAATGTGGACCAATAATAAGGTTTGTGGAACATGTCCTCCCAATGCACAAGTTGGAGTTCCTTTTCCCTATGAAGATTTGGTAGCCATTCTTGCAAGCTTCCTTTGGCTTTGGCCTCCACCACTCTCAATCCTGCATCATTGCACTTGATCTTCCAATGCCCTATTTCATCTCTTGTCAATCTTCCACTCACCATGGGGAAATGGGTCAGCATTTCTGACAAACTCTCTCTCAACTTCTTGGTTATTTCTCCAAGCTCCAATGCTTCTCCTGAACCTTGGTAATAGCAGACCAACCTAATGTGGTTGTGCTGCATGTGGTGATCCAAAGCTGATAAAGGAAAGTACTTTCCTGGCTCCACTGCCTTGGTGCTCACTACAGTTCTTTTGCAGATGTACCTTACTTCTGAGGCCATTTCAACACATATAATGATGGTATATCATATGTAGGGTTTTATAGATGTGTATTGGTTTTAGGCATAAGTCAGTCATCACATTGAAGGAAATGAAAAGGTGCAAGAAATTCAACTATTTCTAAGGGAAACAAAGTTTTCATGCATACCAGAAAAACAACCTAATAAATGATGTTTTCATGAGCCATGAATGTTGCCTTGATTTTGGGGTTTACACTATATGTGTGCAATTTAGATTAAATAATACAAGATTTCTGAACTCTCTTAAAATTAAGAAAATGTTTTTCGGATTTCCAAAATACAAAATGAAGAGAGAATTTGTTACTTCTGAAAAGGAAGTCTCCAACTATAAAATCAAAATATGCACTTCACTTATTTTGTTCTGGGTTTAAAACCACGTTACCTTGTTTCCACACACGTATAATTCAAACTTTATTTGAAAATTAGAACAAGTAATGCTCTAGTTTATTCTAAAATTTTGATGATAACATTCTAATTAAATGTCTTGAAAAAAATAACATGTATTTTTAGCACGCACAACAAAATCATAATGCGTGGATTACGGACGAGGAACACGAGTATATGAAACTAACGGACTGCTAACTTTTGTCATATGTTATTTTACCGTGTATATTACATGATTTTGGAAATAAAAATATAGATAAGAAGTCAGTATATTCAATGTTTTCAATCATTTAGTTTAAGGAAACTTTCCTTTTTTTTCATTTTTCTTATTTCTATATATTTATATTAATATGATTAGAATTATAATGACATAAAAATAAAAAGAATAAAATAAGTAGATTTTAAATTAATTATTTGTGTACAAGAGTAAAATTAGACAAAGAAATGGACATGATTTTGAAATACTCTTTAAAATACTATATCTAACAAAATTATTATTACTTATATAAGCAACACAATTTTATACACATTTTTTCTTAATATTCTTATGAATCCAAAATTATTATAAAATTTATTAAAATTAAAATGTACAGATTTTAATTTTAATTTCACGAACATGCTCACAATTATATAATTTCAAATTGACTCTAACTAAAGATTTTTTTTATGAGCATTCTAACTAAAAATAAAATAAATAATATTTATGCCAAGAAATATTATCCATGTAATTCTATATATAATATTACTATGATTTCTGTAAATTATTTTATAAAACATTGTTGAAGCCTGAATCGATTGAGACGCAGATCTGGAGTATAGGAGAACGCAAGAGATAATCAGTGAATCACGGAATTGTTAACCAGGTTCGTTCTGCATAAATCCTGACAGATAAACAAACAAATTCAGTGTAGGTTTTTTCTGTGTCTAACTGAACTCGCTGAATAGACTCTAAACTCACGAATTTGTATGAATTTGGGCGAATTTGCTCAAGTTAACACGAGCTTACTAAAAAGTTATTTTGACCAACGAGTTAATTAGGTTTGAGGGTTTACGAGTTTGATGGCGATTTTGATATGTGTAATGTGTTGATTTCATCTGATTCTCAATGCTTTTACAATGATTTTCTTTTTTTTTGGTAAAATGTATAACTTTATTTTAATTGAAAAAAGACTGTGTTTGATCATGGTGAATATTTCTTGCCTTTGTGATAGTGATATCTCTTTCAAGAGTAAAGAATGGGTGACAAGAAGAAAAAGGCTCAGATGTTTGTGAAACTAGTGTCTGCTGCCGGCACTGGATTTTTCTATGTAAAGAGGAAGCCAAGGCAGTTCACAGAGAAGCTTGAGTTTAGAAAATTTGATCCTAGGGTTAATCGTCATGTTCTGTTTACAGAGGCTAAGATGAAGTGATCTGGTACCTTTTATGGCTTCATTTCCCTTGTAACTGGATCATTCTTATACTTCTCACTTCTCTGAAAGGGTTTTCTAATCTGGTGTTAATTTTGAATCCTGCCAATCTTTTCACTATCTCTGTATGTTATATTTTTATAGTTTGTTTTACTTGTTTCTGCTTTGAGATTTATGCATTTGGCTATCTTATTAGTATCATATTAGTATTCCGTTAAGAATCTTGAGTCTAAGTTTCACTTGGTGAAAATCATTAACCTATTATCTTAAAGTTTTGAGTAAAAAAGTGGTGTCTTGATTTGGTTTCGTTAGTGGTGTGTCTCTTCAGAGAATCTCCTCAATAATTCTAACAATTCCTTGTTTTTTCACTAGGAAAGTTGTCCTTGGAGAGAACCTTGTCAATTTGTTCAGGCCTTAAGTAATGAGCTTCGTGTTTCAATTTAGACAGAATAATGTTGTACCTTTCTAGTTGAGCGATCAACTTCACCAGGTAATCGAAGCCTGGCTGAATATAGCAAAGATTCTTAAACTGTAACATTAGGTGAGTGGATATCAAATTGTTTACAGTATCCTGAGATGCTTGCAAATGTTTCTTGTCTCTTTATGTATCCAGATATTGTGATACTTCCTTCAATATATCCACCAGTTTTCCTTCCACCTAGAACATCCATCAAAGTAGTCTTGCCAGCACCACTTACTCCCATCAGAACTGTTAGTACTCCTGCCCTAAAGACACCACTAACACCCTTCAAGAGTTCTAGACGTTTCCTAAAAACCTCCTTGCTTTTTCATTTCCTACAATCAATATAAAGTCAAAATCTGCAACAGTTCTAATTATTTTTCACAAAAATTAGACAAAGTTCAGTGCTAGCAATTTCCTTGTCCACTTTAAAGTAAAGTACCTTTGACATGTCTAAAGAATACTTGATCTCATTAAAAGGGAGGGATAAAGGTTGAAAAGGAAGAACCCTACGCCTTCTTCCACCTTTGTTAGCCTTGTCATCATTAACTCTTCCAGAAAATGACCTGGATGATATACTTGCTTCATCTACCCTCTTTATTTCTGGCTTCTCATCACATTCAATAGGTTATGGCCTCAACACCTAAGCTCAAGCTGAAAATAGAGAAACTGTAACTTGTGCTCTAGGACTCACCAGAGGAGCTCTTCCCATTTGGTTGTTAAATTAACTTTTCAGCTGTAAAAGCATTTCTCTCCAGCAATGTCTCTTGGGATAGCCCTGCTTGATTCTTTCCGAATGCTGCAGAAGAAACATATTCAATGATAGCAAATTAAGTTTGTTGATATATAAGAGGATCTAAGTAAATTTCTCAGCTAACAGATGTATGAAGATGGTACTTACGGCTTAGATATTGCAAGGCAAAGGTGAAGAGAAAATTATACAGGAATACATAATCAATCAATGCTCCTACTCCAATCCAATACCAATAAGCTTCTGTGCAATGTCCACGAGTTTTCAGTGTCAAAACTCATAATCTTTCATTGAAATTGGGAGTAACCCCACACAGACCATTCCTCTTTAAGGTTTATTTGTATTATGAGAATCTATGGTGGAACAGAATGAGCCCATGCAGGATAGGAAGAAGGTCCCTTTGATTGTAAAAGGCTGGAAGTTTCCTTATCCTTCTACAATAAAATGCCAAATAAATAACATTTTAAAAATGATTTTGTTAAATATGATCTAGTTGAAATTTATATTTATAATAAATATCTAAGGTATTTTTTAAAATAACTAAGGACATCTATTTCACATCAAATTAGTAACTATTAGAGTATTAACAAGTGCTAGTAATTATTACTCTGCACCTTTTTAGTTGTGATTTGTTTTTCAGATTTTCTTTTATTTATTACTTTTTGAGCTCAAAATACCATTAATTTATTTTTATTAATTAGTTATATATTTAACACCCCAAAAATATAGTATACAACTATATAAAAGAGTTATCATCGTTAAGATAAAACAGTTATAGACTAGTAAACAAAGTATTAACTTTACAATCATCCAAAATAATAATAAAATTTAAATTTTATATACAACTAATCTATTACAAAACTATATACAAAGCTAATCTAAAATCCAACTACGTTGTAACATCCTCACTATCCAAAGCCTGTTCCAGAGGCACATCATCTTCCTCTGTTCACATCCACAGGATGATCATTGCAAAGGAAAAACATCACACATACAAAACGTAATTACAAACAGAAGGGTAAGTTAGATATAAAAGAGCTCATACATTTACATAGCATATAACATACACATGATTAATCAAGTAAGATAAACTAGTTCAATCATCCTAACATGTTATGACCTAGACTTGACCGTCCAGACATAGAATGATTGTCAAGCTATGACGAGTTGTGCACTTGTGGTGGCCTTTACTGCTTTGCAAAGTCATTGTCAACGGGTTTCACCCTACCACACTCACAAGGTTAGTTTGTTCCGGGCCTTGAGGCATACTGGAAGTTCCCAAGACTAAGACCTTCTACTACTCCTCACGACATGGATCAATCCTCTCTATATGAGAGTGAAAGACATTGGAGTTTCAGGATAATCCCCAAAACTGAGCTCCTGTATTCATTCTAAACAAACTTGAATTTCACCAAGAGATTCCATATTGAAACTAACCACACCACTTTGAAAATGTTCTTTATTTCCATTTGAATCACAACTCAAATATTTGATATTCTTATAACTTAGTACACATTCATACATCATTTAAAAGAATTAACTACATCATTTAAATCAAACAAGAAATCAAGAAAAGAGTCACTAGAACTTGAACCATTCGCTCAGCGCATACCCTCGCTGAGCGAATCCAGAGGTTTCTCGCACAACGAACCCTCTTGTTGTGCGAATAAACTTACAGTGGTACCAGACCTCAATCCCTTGCATAGCGTCCCAAACCATTATGCGAAAACTCAGACAGTGGTTCAGACCCCCCAAATACTCGTTGTGCGCACCCCTTCGCTATTCGAATAAATATGTCAGTGATCCTAGACCACAATTAGGCCCTCAGCGCATTATCTCACTGTGTGAATCATCAGACAGAGAGTCAACCCCCACAACCATTCGCATAACACACATTCTCATTGTGCGACTACTCAGATAGAGAGTAACTCGCCATGACTACTCGTTGTGCGAATTTATTCGCTCAGCGAGTCTGTAGAATTCTGCAGAATTACGCAACTCACTCCAAGTTTACCAATTGTAACTATTTTTCCCAACTTCTAACTCTCCTAAATTGTATTATATACCTAATTGGACTTGACTAAACATTTCTAACCCTTCCTACCATCAATCTAAAGTGTTTATGAGCCAATTCTTTCTTCAAAACTCCAAATTTCTCAACTTAGGAACTCAAATCTAATTCTACCACTTTTGACATGTTTTTGAATAACTTAAGAGCTCAAACCAGTCCTATTTGACTTACTAAAACCTTCCCCACATACTAAATGCACATCAAACCCAAAATTCTCATTTTCACTCCTCCACTTCCTAAAACTCACCATAACCACACCCATATAGATACATTCATAACCAAATCAACACATTCATAGTTTCCTTAACATTTGATACTGCTAATTACAGATCAACCAGCACCCAGTCATGTGTAATTACTCAAATCATCAATTTGCACATTACAACATTCAAATTATACATCACATACATATTAAAACAGAACTTAGTTCAACCAACTCAACATTCACAAATTCAACGTGCATACATAACAGTTCTAAGTCAAAACAACTCTAGCTTCCTTTACCTTAGAGAAACATTGCACATCTCTAGAAAATCCCAACCGAGACTTGCACCGCAAGTAAAAATCTAGAAAATCTACAATTCACCAATTGGTGAAAAAAAAACAACCTTAGAACCTAAATTGAGCTAAGAATTGAAGAAGAACACATATTAATACATGCAAGAACAGATTCTTGACATGATTACTAATTAGGGAAAAATTAAGAAAAAGAGCACAAAACTTACTTACTCTAATGGAAAATCTGATCGGACAGATAAGTAGCCTTTGCTTCAAGGGTTGCCTAGGCACTTCCTGATCGTTGAACAGATGATTGAGGAGTAAGAAATGTTAGAGAGAAGTGAAAAAACTCAAGGAAAATATTGTTCTAGAGAAATAGAGGTGATTTTAATAATGAACCGAGTTTTAGAAAATTCTATTTATATTATAAGATTATTTTAAATAAAATAATCAGTCTTATTATTTTAATACACTTATCTACTCTAATACTCTATTTTCTAAGTAGGAAAATATAATAGAATAGAAAAAAATGTAACTGTTTTATTAAGATTTAAAAATTTATTATATTTATATAGATGAAAAATAGTTACATTTTTTTACTCTCGATTTCAATATTATTATGACTACTCTCAGTTTAAAAGTTAATATATTATCAATCAATTTCTCAAATCTTGTTTGAATTTCAAACAACTTTAAAATAGAAAAATTATTAACTGACATATTCATAAAATTTATAAATGAATTAGCTGCAATTTTGATGTGCTCATGGATTTTGTGTATGGTGTTCCGAGACATAAATTGTGCGTAATCACTGTATAATTGATTATTTAGTAAATATAATATAATTTCTATAACATAGTCAATTGTGTTTAAATATTTAATATGATTATTTTTTATTGACAATCATATTTTATAAATAAATAATTAAAGTCAATATTGAAATAATAAATAAAGTTAATTAATTTAAGTTTTAATATCAAGTAAAATAATTTATTTTTATATATTATTATTTTAAAATGTAACCTTTTTATGTATTAAAATTATAATATTTTATTTTAAAATCTATTTAACTTTAATTTTTTTAAATTTATTTAATTTTATTTTGAATAACTTTATACTTTTTTTTAATTTAATTTAATTTAAAAAAAATTATTTTTATTTATTTATAATTTATTTTACAAATACATTAATATACAAATTAATTTACTTTACTACATAAATCAAATCAATTACGATTTTACTCTTGCTCTTCTTTTCTTTCCTTTCGGTCTTCTTTGTTTTACCATCCCTTCAATACAAACATAAGTTATATTTTCCCTTCTAAAAGTCCAAATCCTTCTACATTTACGATGCACAAATAAATAAGCACATAGGATACAACACTTATTTTATATGCGATAGATTTATTTTGAAAATAATAAAATATAATATGTGATATATGATATAGCATAATAATTTTTAAAAACATAATAAATATATAATTGTTATTATGAAAATTCAAATTAAAATTATATGTATTAAAATTGCTAACATAAATTTTTTTATAAACTATTATCATCATAAAAATATTATTGTTTCATACATTAAATATTTCCTTGTTAAATATGAATAAAATATCCTAAAATATTGCAAGTAGATATTGAACACGATTACGTAATTCAAAATTGAAGTATAAATGGATCATATATACGATTTTGTCTAAAGAAGAGTACTATCTTTTCTGAATTTGAATTCTTAAAAGGCATAACAAAAATAAATCAGAAAAGAATACAGAATAACCGATATGAGATGCCACAATCTAGCAAAAGACTCTCCACAAAGATGTAATATTGGATAAGAATCAAAGTTCTAATTCAAAAACCAAAATGCATATAATATGACTCAAAAGTGTTTATATGATACATCTGTATATAAGCACATAAGTTTAAGAAAACCTAAAATAAAATCCAAAATCCAAAACATATAAAAAGAACAGAAAATAAAAAAAAAATATTACAAACATACGCCTAACAAGGTCTACTCACGCCGTGAACATAAACTAACTCGCGTAACGAATTTAACATTATCCAAAATTAAAATAAAATTACAATTTATTTAATTTTCTAAATTATTCTTCAATTGTGTTCATGATAAAATTATTCTTCAATTTCTAAATTATTTAATTTTCATGTTCTTTTAAGTTTTTTCGTGTTTTGATCTTTGACCTTGTCATGGGTTCTTTCAACTACGAATTCTTAAGAGCTTCTCATATATGTTTATGGGATAGTCTATTGTACTCTCCTTCTTAAAGAGATTTTGTTCTCAAATTCGAACCACTTGAATACTCCTTATCATTCTTTCCTCCTTAGAGAGAATTTAACCTAAATTATAAATCCTACACATAAACACAAACATAAACCAAAGACATAAATCTAAAATAATCAATCAAAAATATAAATTCTACTAAAGTGATATTTGGATTCCGAAAGAGGGCATCTCTTATTATCATAGATTTGATGGTCTGCCTATCCACCAACAAAAATCATCAAACAATTTTAAAGATGTAATGCTTAAAGAAAATAAAAAGAATGTCATTCATTTTAAACCTATTCCCACGTCGCTATCCTAAGGTTCACGTGGTACCCAAAGACCATTTGATACGTGAAAATCTTTACTCCAAAAACAGATTTTATGTGCCCAAAATTACTCTGCAATGAAAACGCACATCAGTTCCTATAATACTTTTCCCATGCATACATCTTAACTCACCCGTTTATATAACCAACAAATAGGACATGCACCCATGAAACTTACAAAAGCTTAAACCCAACACACTCCCAACAGTGAAATATACACCTTTGTTACTTTGTACAAGAATCAAGAACCTTATTCACCCAACTTTTCCGCTCACAGGGCTGCTTAAACTTCCACTACCAAAGCTATCTTTACTCATACAACAAGATGCCCAATCCACAACCTACCCAATATTCATGTCACCTGCATAACCTCTTAAAAGAAAAAGGAAGCAATATAGTCAACAACCATTGACATATACCCATGCACTTCTGTCCCCCAAAAAGCTATCACACGTACATATAAATTATGTATCTATGTCTATGATGTTGGAAGTCCCACGTCGACTAGAAATAAGATCAAATTATAATATATAATTGAGGTGCAAACCTCACCTTACAAACCGGTTTTGTAGAAGGTGTGAAATGAATGTGTTTAAAGTTTCACATCTACTAGAGATAAAATTAGGTTTAAAACTCACTTTCTAACATGAATATAAACAACGAAAGCATGCCTAGAAGATAAAAGATTTGAATTCTATTTTGAAACTGTTGCTGCATGTTCTATATTCACCTGACTTTCAATGTATGCACATACAATACTGATACGTTTCCGTTTCTGTTTCATTTGACTTTGTGGTTTTAAACCCCGTATCTTTAATTGATTGCATACACATTTTCTGTTCTTTCACGTGAGTCTCTCTCTATTTTTTTTAATAAAAAAACTCTTTTTGCATGCAAAAACTCACTTGAGGCTTCTTTGCAAACGAAACCCTTCTTTTCTCTTTCTGCAACCATTAAGCTCCTAGGCTCACGTGGCCATTCATCCAATAAAAGAAACCTTTTTGTAAGCTGTGAGCCCTGCAGTCAAACCTCAAAAGCTAATACCCATTGGTGGGTCCCACACGTACAAGAAAAAAAATGAAAGTCCAAGAGAAAGTGGTCTAATCAAGGTTCAAACCATTGTCCATTCAATTATCAACACTATATTACAAGCTTTTCAATTATGCTTATAATTTTCATGTTATTTAAGTTTTCTCGTAGAACCTTTTAAAATTCAATGAGACATGTGTTGAAACAAAATTGCCTAAAAAGAGACTGGATCGTCTAAAATATATTTAGTTTTGAAGTTTAACAAACAACATTAAACAAAATAATCTCGGTAATCGGATGTTTAAGAAAAAGGAAAAACATAGATATATCATGTAGAGAATAAAATCACATTCTCGAAGTGGTCTAAGAGAGACCGAAAACTAGATAACGGACAACATAGAATCATTAAATAAACCATCTAGATGTTCACTTAATTAGTAAAAGAAGCTAGAGAGAGAAACATCCAAAGATTAGAAGCATCTAAGGGCCAAACAAATCAGAACAAAAATCAAAGGTTATATCTAAGGCTACATGAGACGTTTAAATATTAAATAACAAAAGAAATAAGCTAAAATGACATGACATATTCTTAAGAAGAAGCATATGATCAGTAGGAGAAGCCTACATACACTTGTCAAGACATTGTGCTTAAATATATATATATATATATATATATATATATATATATATATATATATATATATATATATATATATATATATATATATATATATATATATGGGGTTTGCTAACGCGCGTACGCCTGTTTTTCAGTTGGTACATTTTAGCAATGTGTACCGGGTTTTAGTAGACAAAAATATCCTTATATATCATGGATTCTAAGTTTTAAGGTTAAGGGTATTTTAATAATTTTCATTCTCAAAACTTAAAAAAAAAAAAAGAAACCCCCAAACCCTTGCTCACCTCTTTCATTCCTCTCAATCCTTTCTCTTTCATCTCTCTCACTCCTCCAACCTTTTCTCTGTCATCCCTACTGTAGTCCCAATTTGAAAATATCAGAAACACTTGCCTTTAAACAATTTGCCTTTGTAAAGAGTTGAGTCATTGACATATTCACCTTCAGGCAAAGGTTCATTCAAGATCTCTTCACTTTCATCATCTTCACTAATTTCTCTAATTTCATCATCTGCATATGTTGAATCATCATCTCTAAAAAAAACCCTCCAGGCCAATTACCAATTCTTTCGGATGTCAATTATGCTTGTGAAAATTAGATAAAATTATATACGACAAAAATTATAAAATGAAAACTCATTATAAAGTCATTTTTTGTAAGAGATTGTTTAACAACGAGCGTTTCTGATTTTTTCCAGGCCAATTACCAATTCCTCTGATGTCATTATGCTTGTGAAAATTAGATAAAATTATATAAGACAAAAATTATAAAATAAAAACTCATTATAAAATCATTTTTTGTAAGAAATTGTTTAACAAGTATTTCTGATTTTTTCCAGGTCAATTACCAATTCCTTTATGCTTGTGAAAATTGGATAAAATTAGATGAGACAAAAATTATAAGATCAAAACTCATTATAAAATCATTTTTTTGTAAGATTGTTTAACGGCAACTGATTTTTTCAATTGGGACTACAGTAGGGTGTTTCTGATTTTTTCAATTGAGACTCCAGTAGGGATGACAGAGACAGTAGAGTGTTTCTGATTTTTTCAATTGGAACTACAGTAGGGATGACAGAAAAAAGATTAGAGTGAGAGAGATGAAAGAGAAAGGATTAAGAGGAATGAGAGAGGTGAGCAAGGGTTTGGGGTTTCTTTTTTTTTTTAAGTTTTGAGAATGAAAATTATTAAAATACCCTTAACCTTAAAACTTAGAATCCATGATATATAAGGATATTTTTGTCTACTAAAACCCGGTACACATTGCTAAAATGTACCAACTGAAAAACAGGCGTACGCGCGTTAGCAAACCCCTATATATATATATATATATATATTCACAAAGTAATAAGTATAAAAGTGTTTAAGTGAATCTTGTAAAGCAATGAATACAAAAATCTATCAAGTGAAACATGTTTTATAACAAATATGGTCTAAAGGACATATGTGCAAAACAAAGAATATATCTTTGAGTCTTAAGGACAAGACTTCACCCTTGAGGAAAGATGTAATTCCAAAGCTTGATGTTTTACAGTTAATCAGTGCTATAAGGAGAGAAAGCTAAAGCAAAAACATCGTCTAATGAATATTAGCTCTCAACAATAAAGACATGATCTTAAAATTGAAATCAATGGAAAATGTCTTACAAATAATATCATCTGATGAAAAGCCCACCAATCCTTATGTGTCAAATTACTTTTCATCTATAAGTGTCTAACGCTTCTCAACGAATAACAATACGCCTTATAACTGTATAATATAATATGAATGTTATGATCAACATATATATTTATTGACACAATGTATGACAAGATGTTTTGAACATATAGTGCAAGATAATGTTCACAAACGATCAAAACATTTAATGTCATTTAATTCATGTACTGTAAAAGTGTTATTCTGCTTGTTTACCTTGTCCTCGATTAATATGCAGATCAAAATTACACAATGGTTAATTAGAACAACTGCATACGTGGATAAAGACATTGAGAGAAGAAAAGAACATTCTGGGAATAATCTAAGTATAAACTCCTACTCTGACATGTCGTATAAGTCGTGCTTCAATCGAGATATGATAAAGAACTATACCTATGCATGACAAGACAAGTGAGTATGACCATCTACCAAAAAACATTAGGAAACCTACAGAAGGGTTAACTCCACATCTAATGGTCATCTCTTAAAAAAGAATATATATAAAGAAGATCAACTGAAGAAGTAAATGATGTTGCGTTTTTCTTAGAAAAATGAAAAGGGACGATTAAAGTAGAAATATAAAAGAAAAGAAGGGAAGAATAGAAGAAAGAGAGAGATAAAGAGAGATAAAGAGAGAATGAGGTCAAGAAAAAAATACAAGTCATTGACTCTACCTCATCTCATCTTCAAGCTTATAATGTTTAATGCTTCCAACATAATGAAAAGAAGGAGGAGAGAAATGAAGTAAACAAAAAGAAAGCGATAAGGTATTATGCCTAAGATAGGATGAAGAAAAGAAAGAGAGAAAAGAAATGAGGTTGAAACAGTTGAGGTTAAAATGAAATAAAGAAGAAAAATGAAGTTGAGAGCATAATGAAAAGGAGAAGAAAAGAAAAAGAGTATGCATTGAACATTTATACTACTGCTCATCAAGCTCATACACATCTTCTGAAGCTCTACGTCCAAAGGGAAAAGAGAAGTGAAGGAGCATACAAACCAAAAGTAGTTGAATGATCAACAATGTTGTTGCTTAAAGCCTGCTTCACGTGCAACTCTTAGGGAAAAAATTCATTAAAGAAGAACAAAGAAGATGAAAAACTCTAGTACTCGTCATACTACTCTTCATGTGCATATCGTTTGAAGCTTCTCCATTCAAATAGATTCAACCTCACTGAAGAGAAGAGACAAAAAGCAAGCACAAGTATGAAAATTGAAGATCAATGTTGCTACTCATCAAGATTACATTATCTTATGCTCTTCAGCAAAGGAAGCAACCTTCAAGTTATAATATTGCACTTCATTATATTTATCTTGTCTAGAGGAGTTAAATTAAGTTTGTAACTTTATAAGTGTCAGATTGTAATTGTAACAATATCCTCTTATTGAGAGTTAAACATTTGTACTTTGTAATATCCCGTAGTGGATTTAATGTATGTTCTGGAGAGAACTAAAATACTTGCAACCAAGAATGAGTGATACTCAACTAGACAGTGTATCAGGTTGATACCAAGTTTCTAGGTGCTAGGAGTGACAAGAATTGTAACACCCAAATAATTTAAGGGTATTACTAGGAGTAAAAACTAAATTAATTTGATATCTGATATAAACAACCAAACTTTATTTCAATTCAACCAAAGTATGGTTCCAAACTTACAAACTTTAAACAGTATAGTCTTCACCACTTAACATAAATTCGAAATTAAACTTACAACTCTTACACAACATATTTTTCCAATACAAATTTATTATTTTTACAAAAATCTTTGAAAGTTTTTCCAAGCATGTCTCTCATCATCTCTAAGCTTTTTCAATCCCATCTGTAACATTATCTGCTCACGTATAACATGAGTTATACGATCATAGCACAAACAAATAAGAGTAAGTTAACCATAACATACAATCATTAAACTTATTTATAATATATAATTCAATCATGTATTAACACAATTATCCCGATGTCATTAATTCATTTTTCCTTAACTTCTTCAAAATCATCCTTCTCATTTTCATAATCCTTACAAGTATACTAGGCTTACTCACGAAGCCTTATGGTCATATCCCTCTCTGCCTGCTTCCTTAAGCCTTACCCGTATACTATGTTTTACTTTCCGAAGCCTTATGGTCAGACCACTCTTTGCCTGCTTTCATAAACTTCATGTGTTACTCTGCTCATATCAAGGTCTCATGATATAAACCAAATATAATACTCCTGGTAGTAAACATCATTTCATAATTAATGATCTCTTATATTCACCCCAACATTTCCTAACATCATATCTTCTCATCCACCTAACTCAATCATGTTCATTCTCTAATCATAAATTGATAATAACCCATTTTCGTGTCAATATCCAAAATAAAATAAACATATTGCCAGATATCATACTCTTCTTATAATCTCATATTTTCCATAACTAGTACAAACTCAACAAAATTTCGCCAATCAAAGGTTATAGATCGGCCAAATTTTATTTATTTATTTATTTTATGACGTTACATAAAAATTTGTTTTTAGTACAAGTTTCACATTCAGGATCTAAACTGATAGATTGAATCATAATTTACTAGAATTTTGGATAAAAATTTCAGTTCAATCTAACCATTAATAAAGTGGAAATTTGAAATTTTGCATCCGTAATTCAGGAACATAAAATTGAGATCCTTAATAAACACCACTTAGTTTTAAAAAAAATGGAACAGTCAAAATACATCAACATGTCTTAGCAACTACATATCTAAATTTTATGTATATCTAACGGTTAACTAGGTAGAGATTGGGATTTATACAATTCGAAAACATTATTCAATTGGGTTGTCAACTCTATCAAAATTGTGGAATTAATTCCTCCAAGTACAAACATCCAGTTACAAATCCGAGTGGTCAAAATATAGTAATATATTTTTGGAATCATTTATCAAAATTTCCAACTTAATCTATTGGCAAAAGAAGGGGAATTTAGATTTTTCTGAAATAAGTTAGAGATAGAAATAAAGTGATGGTCATTCTACCCAAAATTATAATATTATCTCCTCTAAGTACAATTCTCGTCAAAGTTAATTTCTACGTCTTATAAACTATATATTAAATTTCTAGATTGATCTAATGGTAGACTAAGTAGCAATTAGAGTTTTACTAAGATGGCTTCGAAAAATGGAAAAACGTGATCAAAATTTTAAATTTCACAATTTGATTGAATATTTACTCCAACAATTTTACAGTTTGCTTATTCAACATAATAAAATGCATTCATCACATATTCCATACAAAATGAATATATCACAAAATAAATTAACAATAATAAAATATCACAATATAAACGTTTTGGAGAACTAAGAAGTTGAATCTGACATAGTCGGTTAGACATCTTCTTATCCTTCCAGAAAAATGCAAGAGAAAAAGAAACACAATAAAAGTTTCGGGGAAACAAGAAGTTGAATCTGGCAAAGCCGGTTAGACAACTTCTCATCCTTTCCAGAAAAATGCAAGAGAAAAAGAAACACAATAAAAGTTCTGGGGAAACGAGAAGTTGAATCTGGCAAAGCCGGTTAGACATCTTTTTATCCTTCCAGAAAAATGCAAGAGAAAAAAAAAACACAATAAAAGTTCTGAGGAAACAAGAAGTTGAATCTGGCAAAGTCGGTTAGACAACTTCTCATCCTTCCAGAAAAATGCAAGAGAAAAAGAAACACAATAAAAGTTCTAGGGAAACAAGAAGTTGAATCTGGCAAAGCCAGTTAGACAACTTCTTATCCTTATAGAAAATGCAAGAGAAAAAGAAACACAATAAAAGTTCTAGGGAAACAAGAAGTTGAATCTGGCAAAGCCAGTTAGACAACTTCTTATCCTTCTAGAAAAATGAAACATAAGCATAATATCATTCTAAATCCATAAAGAGAATCAAAATTCTAAAAATATTCAAGATTTCAAATCATACAAAAAACACAAGACTTAAGGTTAGCTCCCCTTACCTGATTCTTGCTCCTTCCTGGATGAGGAACACCTCTTCAGAAGCTCTTGCTACCTTCTCTACAACTCAGATTCTAGTCCTTACATCTCCTTATTTTCGACAAAAGTCTTGCTCAATTTCACTCTCTTTTCCCAAAATTTCATTTCTCACCCCTATTTATAGTTGAAGTTAGGGTTACTGTAGCAGTACTGTAATTGTACTATAATTCACTATAGCAGTACTGTATCTTGCACTACATTTTTCCTGTAGCAACACATGATTCACGAGGTATTCTTACATTAGCATTGTCAATATATTCACTGTAGTATTATACGTATTTTATTGTAGCATTTTACTGTAGTATTATACATAAAATTATTATTTTTTATTTCAAAAAATCTAGTATCTTAATTACAACTATTTTCAAGTGTCTTACAAGAATACTCAACTAGACATCGTATCAAGTTGATACCAGGCGTATAGGTGCCAAGAGTTGCGAGAATACTTAACTAGACAACGTATCAGGTTGATACCATATGTCTAGGTGCCAAGAGCGGCGATAATACTCAACTAACAACATATCGAGTTGATATCAGACATTTAGGTACCAAGAGTGGCGAAAATACTCAACTAGACAGCGAATCAAGTTGATATCAGATGTCTAAGCGTTAGGAGTGAGGAAAATACTCAACTAGACGACGTATCAGGTTAATACCAAACATCTAGGTCACAAGATTGACTAGAATACTCAACTAGACAGTGTATCAGGTTGATACCAGACGTCTAGGATTACCAGGAGTGGCGAATAATACTACACAACCAGGAGTGGGTTAAACTCAAATATAATCTTTGAAAAAGATAAATGGAACCTTTCAAGAGTTCTTGGGAAAGACTCGATGTAACTCATTTGGAGTGAACCAGTATAAAATCTTATGTCTATTGAGTTATTCTACTGAATGCCTTTTTACTTTCATTATAAAAAGATAACGATTAAACAATTTGTTTAAACTATCTATTTTATTATATTCATTAGACGTTGATTATGTGAATAACAACATTTAAGTAAGCACATAGTCAAATATAAGGTACTTAAAGTATTCTTTTGAAAACTCACACTTCTCTCTATAATTAAAGTTTAAAGATTATGCACAATTCTTTTTCTGGAATCCTTCTAAACAATTCCTAAGGTCTAAAAATGTTATTTACTACTAATCATTTACGTATTAAGCGTTATTTTGCGAAAAGAATTTGAAAACAATATTTAAATTTTTTTTTTAGTGTTTTCATATGACTTCAACATGTTTAAGCTTTTTTTAGTGTTATGTTTGTATTTTCTAACCAAATAATTATTTAATTATCTTCAAATTTATATTTTTATGAATATATCTATATGACGTATCTATACTTTATCTATTGTCTCTTAAAGAGACTTATTCATAATTAATAATGAATTAAAATTACTTTTAAAGTTATTATTTAAAAAATATATGGGTAAAAAGTTGTGTACAAGTTTACATATTCGACTTTATAATTTTTTATATTCCGTACAAAAATTTATTTTTCGGATTCAATTATTCAATAGCATCTAAACGAGCGTTTCGTCCCTTCCATTCTGGCTAGTGGTTAACAGTTACAAAGATCCAATCACAAACATTCATCCATTCCCTTCCCTTCGCAACACGTTCACAATGTCTTCGACGATTTTGGCACATTCGAGTTCTTGGAGCAGGGCACTTGTCGCGATCTCGCCCTACACCTTCTCCGCCATCGGTATCGCGGTCGCAATCGGCGTCTCCGTCCTCGGCGCGGCCTGGTAAACCTTCGATATCCGTTTTTCAGCTTCTGTTTCTGTTTCCGCTTCCGCTTCCGCTTCTGTTGTTCTCAGTTCCGGAATCGTTTTGCCCACGCTTGCAGGGGGATCTACATCACCGGTAGTAGCTTGATCGGCGCTGCAATCAAGGCTCCTCGAATCACTTCCAAAAATCTCATTAGGTGAAACTAATTGCAATATTGTTTGCCCGTTTTCTTTTTAGTTTATTTTTTTTATTGGACTACGTATATTTTATTTAGGTGTTTCCTACTCTCTTTTTTCAGTAATTTGTTTTGTACTGAATTAGGTTGATGAGAAATTTTACGGTAGTGGAAGTCTATGTTTCTGTTGATTTTACCTTGATTTATGTAGTTCTAGGTTATATTTGTTCGGTTTAGATTAGGAGATTACGTTGCTAAATAGGAGAGGATTGTGGCAGCTTTGTGTTAGAGTTTTGTGATAACTGTTTCAGAACAGAATCAAAAGAGCAATTCTGTTGGGTAGTTAATTTTTGTTTAGCAAATACTTTGGTTGGAAGCCAAAATTATATATAGGTTTCTCTGTTCTGTTTTTTAGAGAATAATGAGAAGTTCTCTAGTTTTCTATATCGTCTACTTTTCTTTAGAAGTTGAGTGAGTGGCACTGAGTGTGCAGGTGAGAGAGGCGAGGTGTGAATGCATACCTATTGCAGTATTGCAAGGTTACAAATTACAATTGCACAGCCGCGGTTCGCAGCTTTTACACACAGAAATAGTGGTCGGCAAAGGGTTATTTTTCTGAATTTTTGTTTTAATACTTCTGAAAAGAAAAGAGAATTGTTATGATAAAATGAAGTCTTTGATTTTGAGGAATCAGTCTAGAAGTCCTCTTCTGTCAGTGACTTCTACTGGATCTTTATTCAACGATTTTACTTTATTAGTGGTTAATACTCCCTTCTCTGGTAAATAGCGATATTTTGGTAGTAAAATTATGATAACTGTGATATAGTTTTTAGTGTGAGGTGCTTTTACTGGTATTGGGCATTAGTCTCCCCCCGCATAATAAGCAGTGGTAATCTTTCTTCATCATTGGGAGTAGGTGATCGTTTGGTCTGAAGCCTACTGGGTTATTGAATAACTATCTAATACATGAAAAAAAATGAAAGATGTTGAGAGCTTCTTGCACTGAATTCTATTCTCCATTTCAAATTCCGTCTATTTTTGTTAGAGGTCAGATGCAAAAGCTGAAAGATGAATACTGATATTTTAATTTCAAAAAAAGGAGAATGCTTTGAAGTTCATTTTTTCTTGACAAGGTAAGAATTCTCACGTGCATATTATGCCTTGTTTTTTGGGTAGAAATTGCTTGTACCCTTTTTCAAGTCAATCTAGAATGAATACTCTAACTGCTCAACTTCAATACAACCTTTAATATTGTCGTTTGTGGTCGAGCATGGGTTACCATTAAGTGGCATTGTAGTTGGGGAAGAAATTTTTTATTTTCTATGTCAACTTCTGTTCACATTCCCACTGGCCCTCTGTTTGTTTGCTTTATTTATTCTTGGGATTATTATGCCAGCTCAAGTAAGGCTCCTAAAAGTTAGTTTGCGTAATATTAGGGTTTTGGAATTACAATTACGTTGAGCTCAATATCTTATCTTTCGGCTTTTCGTTTTTTTTTTTGTCTCAATTATGTAGAGATTTTAGTTTTATTAGCTCGATCAATAAGACTTTTTTTATTATAAGCTGTTTTGAATACATAATAAACTAATAAGTACTTAATCATATTATAATGATTGATTGACCCAACTTACAATGTAAAATGTTGTTAAACCCTGTTTTTAATGTGAATATCAAAACTTTCATTCTGAACTTAAGATTGTTCTATTTGAGTGCTGTGAAGGTTAATGTTGCTTTTGCATGTAGTATCTGCATAATGGTATCGGGGTATGGCTGATATAGTTTCAAATATAAACATTTGTGCCATCTTGACATTTTGGTTCGAATGTTTGTTGTATTTCAGTGTAATCTTTTGTGAAGCTGTTGCTATATATGGTGTTATTGTGGCTATTATTCTTCAAACAAAATTAGAAAGCGTTCCAGCAACAAATATGCACGACCCAGAGTCTCTTAGGGCTGGATATGCAATCTTTGCTTCTGGATTAATCGTGGGCTTCGCAAATCTTGTTTGTGGGTGTGTATTCTTTGTTACCTACCTCTCATATTTTTGCAGGAAAATCTCCCGATGAATGCAGGGGGACCTTTTCCATGCTGTTGTCACATTCAATTTTTTCCCCTCTGGCAGGTTGTGTGTGGGAATAATTGGAAGCAGCTGTGCTTTATCTGATGCTCAGAATTCCTCCCTCTTCGTGAAAATTCTTGTGATTGAGATCTTTGGTAGCGCGCTTGGGCTATTTGGAGTGATTGTTGGAATTATTATGTCAGCACAAGCAACATGGCCAACAAAAGTTTAGTTTCCATGTATCAGAATGTGGTGTGGGAATGCAATTATGGTAGAGCGCAATATATCTTCTGTACTGCCCGGGATTAAAGTTTTCTCTATTTCCTGTTGGTAGAAATGTAAAATCCAGCTAGTACTTTGCCTCCATTACAATTGTAGGCTGTATTATTTACCTATGAGTTGTTAGAAGGTCTTGTGTATCATCAGATATGTCAGTCTGTTGGTTGAATTTCAATATTTTTGGAGGACCAAATCTTTTATTAATCAATAAAAAAATTGAATTTATTTGGGCTTGTGAATAAACTCAACGAGCAGTTTTGTTGAAATGTGGGTTAAGATAATGTTCATGTTAAAATTGGGATTGAAATGTACTTGTGCTTGGGAGTGGCATTATGAATGTTGGGAGTTGGTGCCATAATTGATTTGATAGAATAGCAATTTCAAAAGGTTTGCATTAATTAATAACTGATGTCCTATTGAAGTAAACCATCAAGAACAGCATTTTCCATTGAACAGTAATTTTCGAAAAATCATGTCTCAGCATGAAATCGTGATTCCGATTGTTCATTTGAACATAATTTTTACGAGTGATTGTCTGAATAACATTCTTAAATGATAATTAACATCACACTTTTACTTATTATTCGTTTATTTACGAAAGCATTGGTGAATCTTTGCTAAGATGTGAACACATTAAACAAGGAACCAATTGTGAAGGTGTCATTTTGAATGTAGTAATAAAACACAATGCTACAAGCAATCAGATGATATTAGACCAAGTGATAAAGGGCCATCATTAAAAAATGGTGTGTTCCTCACTAGAAGCTCCTGATGATCCTCTGGCCTAACCAACTTTGGGTCAAAAGGTTCTCTATCAGGTAGAACCAACCCTTGTTTCAAGCGACCTAGACGCCTAGCATGAAGAACTTGCTTGGAGGTGAGTGGTAGCCTAATCAACTGATACTCTTCCAAAGCTGATTCAAGCTTTTGTGCTCCCCACTTCTCCATGCATTTTCCTAACACAGCTGCATCTAATATGGACATGTTTGTGCTTCTAACACAGTGAGGAGTGGTGGGGTGAGCTGCATCCCCTACCAATACCACTTTCTCCCAAAAGATCTTCTCCAAGGGATCACTATCATATATGAAATTCAAGAAAGGTTCCCTTGTTTCTTTTATCACCTTTACCAATTCAGGAATCAAAACCTTTTCTGCCTCTTGCTGCATCTTCTGGATCATCTCACTATTTACCTTCATTGTCACTGATGTCCCCTGAAATGTGGCAACAAATGGAAGCATGAAGAATGACAGAAAAATCATTTCAGGATTCTTAGCAATCAGGTATTTAATATTGTAAGTAAATGGATGAGGAACAAAGTTACCTTAACTTCAGGCTCAGACTGATTCACAAACCAAACCCAATTGAGTCTTTTTTTGTGCAGCTCATACAGCACAGTGTGTGAACCTGAGGCCAAGTCAAAGTACAAGCATTTTCCTAGATCAGGGTATGCCTTTCTAATACCAGTGATGGTTTCTGAATTCTCAATTTTCGAAAAATCAAGAACCCCTCTCCATGCCCAATAGCCTGAATATCTGTAAAAGATACAAGATCTTATTAATGGACCTTTTCCAGATTAGCTGTGTCATTCATATTACAACTCGTACAACAACTTATGCACAATTCCATGACCATCTCTCTCCATCATACAATTAATTATTTCTCATTTTTCTATCTCTTTTTCTCCCTGGTAAACTTGTGCATTAAATTCATTGTACAAATATCATTTATCTTTCCAGATTGAAGGATAGAGAAAATGAACCATTTTGAAATACAAATGACAGCAAAAGTCTTATCCTACTAGGTTGAAATACAAACCTCAGTTTAAAATCAGGGAGATATTTCTGACGGATGGAAGAGAGACAACCATCTGCCGCAACAAGCAAATCCCCTTCTATCTCTACAACCTCACCAGTTTCTAGAACCTTAGCCTTTACTATGACAGAACCCTTATCATGTACAACATGGAAAGAGAGAAAAAGATGACCCCATAAAAATATATCTGATGGCAGTGCATTGTACAGAAGACCATGAAGATCTGCCCAATGTGCTGCTCTGAAGTTCAAACTCTCATCCCTTGTCAATGTACTGTGAACCTTCCTCTCACTATCAGTTACATAGTTCTGCTCAGGAGGCAAAAAAAATCATAACAAGAACAATAACTTTTTCTATTTTGCATATAAAACTGAAGTTTCTGTTAGCAGCATCATACATACATGAAGATCAAAAGGATCCCTTTTATTGGTTTATTTAATCACTGCTCATGATTTGAGAGAATGAACAGAAGAGATGAAACCTGATCAATGGTTAGAGGCAGAGTGGTGTTGAGTAGGAGCTGTTGTTGTGAGTGTGGAAGCCATGATTGAATGATTTGTTGGGAGAAAGAGTTGAGTCCAAGACCAGCACCAGTGGGGCTTCCAGTTGGAGATGAAGGTGTTTTCTCAAGCACGAGGACATCCCAACCAGCTAAGGTAAGAGCATGTGCACATGATATACCTGCTATGCTTCCTCCCACTATCACTGCCTTTCCTCTTTCTCCTTCACCAACCATTTTTTCTATGCTACTCTATCTGTTTCTTCAACCTTCAAATTAATATCACTCACAAATGAAATGTATAATATATGCTCCATATCACTCAAAGTCTACGAGAGAGCTTCTTTCTGCACCACCAAAGGTTTCTTCTTACACCTCCGTAAATGCTTGTATTTTGAATTGGGTAATTCAGAATGAAAATTTTGTATTAATCTAGATTGTATTTTCTTATTTTATATTTCATAATTTATATTTCAAAATATATTTTTTTGTATTTCTAAAAGCATAATATATAATACAAAAATTATATTATTTACTATATAATTTGAAATACATTTATATGTCAGATTATACCTATTTTTTCTATTTTTATTTCGGAAGGTCTAATTTAGTATAAAAAAATTGTATTCTAGAATGTACCTTTTTAATTATGGGATGCAACATATATAAAATTATTAAATAAAATATTATATAATTGATAAAGATAATAAAGGAGAACAAAATATGACTCATTTATTACAAAATATATACTTGAATAAAAGTAGTGTATATATTAACTTAAAAGATACTATAATAAAGATATAAGAAGGAACAAAGTTTTTCAAAAAGTATAAACAAAACAAAATATACAACTCCTAATACTAAACAATCACGTCACGTTCTCCCTTCCAAGATGTCTTCAGACATGCATCATCATTTGTTTACATAATTAAGATCATCATTATCAAAAAAGAAACAAAAAAAAAAAGGTTAAAAAGTAAACTTTAAATCTAACTCAACCTCATAAAACCGACTTGTAAGATTAGGTTTGTACTCACTTATATATTATAAACTGGTATTATCTCTAGTTGATGTGGAACTTCCAACACCTCTCCCCCCTCTAACGCTGAGGTATAGACATCCTCTCGAGCGTGAGTCCAGACATTAATGGGTGGTCTGATAGCGGCCTGATAGCTGGTGAAACAATATGCCCAGTAAACAACAAATATCGCTAAGATAGACTCTAACCATAGTTTTGATACCATGTTAAGAAGTGGACTTTAAGCCTAACTCAACTCCACAAAAATTGGCTTGTAAGGTGAGGTTTGAACCCTATATATCATAAATTGGCCTTATCTATAGTCGATATGGGACTTCCAACAACAAAAAATACAAAATAACATAAGGGTAAGCTAATATGCAAGGAAACATCATGTATCAATTAAATATGTTGTCACATCATACCAAATAATTTGTAAGCACACAATCCACAAGATAAAGACTCTTCTAGACTAATAATTTGGATAAAATGCATTGATGTTGGACAACTTGGAAATTTTGCACTTGTGATGGAAAATCTTCCACCTGACAATGTTAATCCATTTACTATTATGAGAACTTCAAAATGTTCTTTAGATCAAAACCTCTATTATTCTCACCACCTAATTCATCCTCTTATATGTGAGTATATGATTAATACACTGTCAAGATAACTTCCATTTTTTGTCCCTACTTCAATGCATACCCTGAGTAAACACATATCAAAAGGATTTCCTTCTTGGACTTCCTTATATCATTCACCATTTTATACCTCATTGTATTCCAAAAGCTCATATTATCCACAAACTTTTAGTACATTCCAATAATCACCAAGTCACATATGATAAAATTCCACACAAGAAAAGATAAGTTATCTAATACCGCCTAGTGCCACATAATCCTTCTTGACGCCACTAGTCTAGAGGTGCCTCTAGAAGGCTATTGCCCAACGCCAGCTAAAAAGGCATCCAACGCCACTTTCTCGCCTAACCAACCCAGGGCTTGTCTAATGAAACAACCATTGGAGCTCCCAGGATGAGCCTTTGGATGAGTGGCGCCCAGTAAAATCCAAACCAAAGAGCCTTTGGATGAGTGCTGTCCAACAGTATCAATGTTGCTTGATGCCATATCAAAAAACAAATTTCTCCCTTTAAGCTTTAATTGATTAATTTGATACCTCTTGAGTTAATTTTCACTTCATAAACACTCCATTTTCATAAAAATGCATGTCCTTAACTCAAGTAGAGTCATATTACTCAATTAAAGGATCCCACAAGGGTACTTTTAGCGAACCAAATTACATACAACATACTTCTCACAATTCAAATGCAAAATCACAATTAAATAGTAGTTTTAGTCAACCAAACATGTAAATCACAACACACAATAGTTTAGTTCCAGCTTATATCACACAAATCACTCCTAACAATTTGAACATACAACATCGCATAAAACTACAATATAGCTTCTCTCACCTGCAAAAACAACTTTAGACAGCTTAAAAACCGAAAAACCCTTAACTCCACATGATGCTCTAAATAGAAACATCATAAGAACGATCAAATCATACCTTTATGGTCATTGATCAAGAGAGACTCAGAAGATTTAAACCGTACATGCAACCAAGTGAAGTGTGCATGCAAACCAAAAACAAAATTGATAAAGAAGAAAAAAGGGAAACAATCCAACTTGGTCGGATTGAGAAAACAATCGGTTCAAATTGAAGATCTTACTGCAAGGATCACCATAGTGGTCTTTGATCTTCAAACAAAGGCATAGAGAGTCATATAAAGAAAAAGATAAGGTATAGAGTTCTAGAAAAGTGGTTTATAGAGAGATGATTATTTTAGATATAATGAAACTCGTTTATGAACCTTTCTATTTATAATTTGGTATTTTAATATTAAAATAATTGAGTCTAAATATTTTAAAGACACTATCAACTTCTAAGACACCATTTTCTATGTTCTTGCACTATCTCAAACAACAACAAAAATTTGCCTTGAAAGTTTAACTTACCACATAATAGATGAGGGTATGACTTTCTCATATCCTCCTCTGACTCCTATGTAGAATCACATGTTCACCTATCCAAGACCATTTTCACTAGATTAAGGGCCACTTTCACTAAACTGGTGGATTTCCCTATAAGTTGTTTTGTCTAGCAATCCTCTATGCCAACCAGATAAACCTCCATTAAGAGATCTTTCTTGGTTCGATCATCCTCCATTTTTAGCACATGAGAAGGATCAGGTACATACTTCCTCAATTGAGATACATGAAACATAAAACGAAGGTTTTCTAGTTAGGGAGGCAAGACAATCTCATAAGCTATTGTCCCAATTTTTCTCAAGATCTGATATGGACCAATGAACTTAGGAGAAAACTTCTTAAACAAATAGCCCTTCCCATACCAATGGTTGGAGTCACCTGCAAGAAAACATGATTCCCAACTATAAACTCCAACGGAATTCTCCTTTGATTAGCATAAGACTTTTGCTAACTTTGTGAGGCATTCATTCTATCTTGTATCTTTTTCACCTCTTTTATGGTCAATAGTAAGAGTTTAGGCCCTACCAACACTACTTCTCCATCCTAGTATTAGCGCAAAGGAGTTTTGCATATCCTACAATATAGAGCCCCATAAGGTGTCATGGTAATACTTGTTTGATGATTGTTGTTGTAGGTGAACTCTACCAAAGGCAATGCTTCTCCCAACCACCCAAATGATTCAGTACACAAGTACTAAGCAAATTTTCTAGTAATTGAATTGTCCTTCTAGACTGCCCATTTATCTAAGGATGATAAGCATAACTCATTCTCAGGGTGCTACCCAAAGCATCTTGCAGGGTCATCTATAATCTAGAAGTAAACTACAGATCTCTATATCCTAATGCTGGAAAGCACTCCATGCAGCGTTATTATCTCCTTGATGTATATATATGTCTGAATGAATTGTGTCTCTAACACAAACTAGGTAATATGTATTTATAACATAATACATAATCAATTATAATAAATACACCTAATAATTATGAATCAATCATCGTAATTTCCCATATTATGTAATGCCTATTCCCTAAAAATTTGTAACAGATGAGTTTATTCTAACACTCCTCCTCAAACTGGAGCATATATGTCATATGTACCAAGCTTGCTACAAATGTACTCAATCTGAGGGCCTCTAAGGGACTTGGTGAACATGTCAGCCAACTGATTATTAGAGTTGACAAAATCAGTAGTGATTTCTCTAAAGAGCACATTTTCTATAACAAAGTGACAATCAATTTCAATGTGTTTGGTTTTTTCATGGAGAACTGGATTTGATGCAATGTGAAGTGCAGCTTCATTGTCACAAATAAGTCTTATTTCATGGTCTCTTATTTTTTTGTTGTAGAAGTATTTGTGTAAGTCAGTAAGCTCATAAGTGATTGTTGCCATAGCACGATATTTTGCTTCTGCACTATATCTAGCAATTATATTTTGCTTCTTTCTTCTCCATGTGATACGGTTTCCTCCAATAAGAACACAATATCTAGAAGTGAATCTTTTATCTGATGGTGATCCTATCCAATCCGCATCAAAGTAACAAGTGATCTTAGTACCGTCTTTGTCTTCATACAATAATCCTCATTCTCAAACCCATTTTTTATGTATCGAAGAATACGTGCCACAACCATCCTAATGCTTATCACAACGAGCATTTAGAAATTGGCTTACAAAACTTTGTCATATAATTTTGTTGTAGATCACGTTGATCCAAATTGCATAATTCAAAGTATGATAAGTGCATGTTGATCGTTTTGTATAATAAGAGAATAATAAAAAGGTAGAGAAAGAAAGAAGCTTCTAATTAAATACTCAACATTTAGTTGAATGTAATAAAAATAAGGGTATTATTTTACCATCTCCATATATTTGTCTTATATTAATATTATAATAAAAGTTACATTATATATGGGATGGAAACTTTTTTTATTGTACAATTTAAAAAGTATAGTTTAGATGATGCAAATTCAGAGTTTAAAAATATATTCTTGATAGAAATTCAAAGCATAAAAATGTCTTCTAAATTACACAATCCTTCCAAATTATACAATGAAAATATATCCTAAATCATGTAATTTGAAAATATATTTTAAATTACGTAATCTAAAAATTTAGAAATGTATTCCGGATTAATCCACAATACATTTTTGGATGACCCATTCTTAAAATTTGAAAATGTCTTTTACATAGCTAATTGGAAATGCATTTCTGAATAAAACTATAATGTATTTTTGGATATGGAAATATATTATACATTGTGCAATTATATTCCCGAATTACATAATTCAAGCATGGGCATTTTAAACATTTTCAAAATCCCCGTGAAGATGCAGAAAGAAAATATGGGAGTACAAAAAAATTGCATAAGAAGAAGTTATACTTGGAAAGTGACTTTTTTTTCCTCTTTTATTAATCTAGGCATGCAAACATTGCAGAATATTTCCTACATCCCCCTCCTTTTCTTCCTTCACTACCTAATTATATTTGAGATACAAAAACTCACTTTTAAAATCCTTGACGTATTCCAGTTTCCAAAGTTATATAAAATAAGTATAATTGACATAATTTTGGATGAAGTATTTTGAACTGCTGGAACACTAACATCTAATTTAAAATTATGGTTTCACTATTTTATATATGTTAAAAAATGGACATAATTGAAACTTCAAAGAATAAAGGTGCCAAAACAAATATATAGAGTGCATAAAGAAAAAACTCCATAATAAAAATTATAAAAATATTGAAGTCTCATATCTTATTCAATTAGTCTCTTGTGATTTTGTATATTCCAAATAAATTTTAACTAAATTGTGAACAAATAGGCTTGATACCAACCTACTTGACGTAGTCTTAGTCATCTAAAAACCGATTAGGCATATGATGATTCAAATATTAATAAATAAATTGGAATATATCTGTTCTAAATAAATATAGAAAGAGTTTATCATAATCAAACTGAAATAAATACGTGATGTTGAATAAATCTGTTAAATAATATAGCAAATTTTCATAGAATCAAATAATAAAATAAATGATAATGAGATAAAAAATTATGCATGTTAAACTTAATTTTAATATGAAAATTATAAATCCAAAAGAATACTTGGCTATAAATAAAATTAGTATGATCATTATAAAACAACACAATGATTACTCTAGAAAATGGATCATCATCAATCTTGGCTGTTTGTACTGGGTAGAGGCTGCATTCTATTGGATGAAGATGGAGAATGAGAAATTTTAGAAATGCCACCTTATTTCAGTGGAATTTTAATATCCCAATTTTAACAACGGATTAAAACGGTAGATAATTCATTGAACCTTCCATTAAATACCCAAACAGAGCACTGCACCTTATAGAGCAGCAATTAGAATACCCTTGAAAATTACATTGTTCTCTTCAAGTGCGTTATCTCAACACAGTTTTAATGATTCTTCTTATCAACCATTGACATCCTATATAGGACCAATGTAATATAGTATCTAAGGGACTAATTTGACCAATTGAATCCTTCGAGTTATAATTTAGTAACAATCTTTGGAGGACAAATACAATGATTTAATCTTTGGTGACATGTGTCTCTTTGGAATATCAAATTGAAGAAATTCTCAAATATAATATATTAATACCATAAAAATCAATGGTATTTACAACAAAAAGTAAAAATAAGGTCATGGAACCAAACAAGTTGACCAATAAGTTAGTCTTCTAAATTAGCAATCCTCAGAAGTTTTTTACCAATTTCATGCAACCTGATTTCGTATAGTAAGGTTCGAAGAAACTAGGTGATTGAGTTCCACCTTATAGAATGTGAGGCCTTTCGGAGGAGATCAAATCAAACAATAATGGATGAATGAACTCGATTAACTTCACTCACTATAACCAAAACTATCAAAAGGATTCTTTGTTTCACTCACTATAACAATTGTGGAGTGAAAGTTATGTGACCATCCTTAGAAGAGCTAACATCCATTGAATAGAAAAGGATAAAAATAATTATTAATTTTTTTTCGCTATCAGTAAATCACAGGCTAAACCAGTAAAATTTGAAAGCAATTCCACAAAATCACGGTAAACAAAACATGTGACAAATTCTTTCCATATCTTGTTCATCGTCATAGCAACTCACTAATTTGAATAAGGTACATAATATCCTTAAAGCTCAGGCATTCCCCTTCCTGTTTTAGCATCGTAAGTCTTCTCTAGCACAAGATCCATTGGAGTATCTTTAGGACCAACTGCCAAAAATAAATAACAAAGGATAATATTTTGGATTTAAGAAAAACGTGTTATAACATATCTTTGAAATGACTTAGTTGAAAGGCAAAGGTTTCGCACTGAATTCTAATTTCATATATCCAAACAAATTTTTGCACATTTATGGAGGACGACCAGGAGAATGAGTTCGTACCACTTACTATACTACGTTAAACCTAGCTTCTGACTCAAATATAACAGAAGAATTAATCTATCAATCCAAATTACTCTGTCAATAAATTATAGTGTTATACCATATAAATGTGCGTTTACTAACTCTTCTGCATATAAAACCATGTCAGTGGGTCAATATGAAGGAGCGGGGATCAACTAACAAAAGTACACAACATAGAAACATGACTTTTTAAGGAAATGGAAGGCACTTTATGAATCCCGAATCTTTATGATTAACATCCTCTATCCAACACCCTTTCCCAAAGGCTTTCTTTTACGTTCTAGTGCTTACTGCTGTTAGGAAAAAAATGCTTTCTATTGTCTTCTAGGTTATTTTGTAAAAGCTGCTTTGGCTGTGGTTGTCAATCATACAGGGTCCTAGGTGTAGGTTTTAAGTCAGCCTATTTATATTTCTGTTAACATATATAAAAATAGATCTCCTGAGAGCCCACATTCTCAAGCATTTTTCTCTAAGACACTTCTACTCACATCTACTGCTACCATAATTACGGATTTCAACAAAAAAAAAGGAACAGTTTAAAGAATGTCTCTAATGTGCAAGGAAGCTCCCCTTCAAGGCCAAGATAATAACAAGCTTATGGATAATCACATGTGCTAGCAGCCTAACAGAATCGTAGCAAAAAAGAGCAGAGGTACATCAAGAGAATTGAAAGAGAAATATCAGCTACTATCACCAAAGGTTTCTTAATTTAATAAGTAATCTTTGTGTTTGGATTTGACTATTTTTAGAGATTATGGACTGTTTCAACATAAAAACTGTTATAATCTTGTTTATTAACTATTGTCTCTCTCTTTCTCTAGTCTGCATATGCCATTTCATTAGCTTGTTGTACATACATTCTGCATAGCCAGTTTCTCACGTTCAGTCAATTCTCTCTTAGTTCTTGCCATTTTTATTAACAATTCAGACAAGAAACGTGTATTAGCCTTCAGATACTTACGGACTGTAGGTCTTGGGGTAGTTCTTATCTTTAAGATCTCAGGACGAGGGATTATAGACTCAGATGCTCCTATTCCTCTGGATACTCTGACTTTAGTACCATCTTCAAGATATTTAACCCCAACCTTGCAAGGCTTCCTGAAAAAATGAAACTTTGTTAATTCAATATATGTTATCCTCAAACCCAGAAGATGCAATCACAAGCTATGCTCTTTAACAAATGTGCATACCCGGTCACTGGGTCAAGAACTTGAACGTTGGAGGCATGGATTGGGGCTTCAACAGAAAAGATGCCCCCTTCATGGCCTTGCCCTTGCTTAATATGCTTCTTCACCTGCAAAGAGAAAGTCAATCCGCATTGGAAAGAGAAAACAGTCAGGCAAATTTACACAATCACATGTCCAGATCTCAATTAGACAATTAACAAAGTAATTAATACTAGAAACATCGGAAATGGAATTGAAAATACAGACACTTCAAAAATTGGACTAGGAATGCCCAAATTATGATGGGGAGTGTTGTGTTCATCCCTCACCAGATTTTTACCCTCAACAATGACACGATTCTGAGAGCGAATAACACGCTTAATAGTCCCAGTCTCACCCTTATCTTTGCCTCTTATTATCATAACCTGTTACAAATGAATAAATGAATGACTGTATAATAATTATTATTACCATTTCAAAATAAAAAAGTGGAAGTGTGAAAGAACAAGCAGCAATATAATATATATATATATATATATATATATATATATATATATATATATATATATATATATATATATATATATATATATATTGTGGAGAATTTGGCCTGGCATGGCTTACATTATCCCCTCTGAGAACTTTCCAGTGCCTAATGAGTTTTTCAGCAGCTTTCCAACCCATTTCACGATTCACTCTAAGACCATAAAAACAGAGTCAAAAAACACAACAGAAAGCAATTCGAAAAGAAATCTTTAACATTAACAAATGATATCTTCGAACTTCAATGTGTGATAAACTGTTCACAAATAGTGTTTCATGCTAACCTTCTCAGTTTCTGCACAAATTATTAAAACCTAAATATTACTTAATACACCAAAAGGCCTAAGCAAAATGGTGTTGATAAATGAAACTGATGAAGTTAAAGAGAATGAGTTTGCGATGAATAGTACCATAAGAGAGAAAATTGGGGACAGCTACAAGGGCTTGAAGCGTGTAGCCACTGATACAAGAATCGTGGTTCCACAATTCATAGATTTGGGTTTGATATTAGACGAAAGGTGGCAAAATGGATCAATCCGATCCGATTTGGCCTAACCCGTTTATGGCCTTGCTGTATCCAGACTGGGCCAGACCAGCCCGGTAACAGAACACGGGCCAATTTATCTAACCTGTCCCGTCCCTTGACGGGCTGCCCGTCCTGAACGGGCTGCCTGTCCCTTTTTTATTTAACTATCACTACATCACTTAAACTTATTCATCTAACTATCACTACATCACTTAAAAATAAGTCTTCATTCAAAGTTAAATGGGCCGAAACCTAGTGCACCATTAAATTGTAGTATCATACAAGTAAGTCTAAAGCCAAAACCAGCTTGAACTGTTCTTAAAGAAGACTCACCAAAGATACAATTGAAAACATAAAATCATGAGTTGAATAATGAATCCTCTAAAAACCGAATTTATCATGCATTAAATCCCAGTAGGCCAAAATGGAATCACAATACAACAGAGTCTCTGTTACTAAATTGGCATAGCAATTCAAACTGATAAATAGCCCATATGAAAACATTCCAATCCAAACTGCAATCACTCACTGATTGGGAAATACAATAGCATCCTAACAAGGCTATGCCCACCATCCTAAACTGAAAACTTATTACTCAAATCAAATTAAACAAAATCAATCAACAACTTAGTTACACAAATACCTCAGGATTAATAGGTAAATTCTATCAATTAAAAACATTCTACAATCTTCCCCAGCTCATGATTAATCACTTAACCTCCATTTTCACGTAGACAGCAGCTCCCATCAGCACAGGGTCAACTGCTTCGGTCATTACCAAATATATATACAACTGAAGTAAAAACGAATGGCCCACAAAGGAGGACACAAACACAGATCCAATCGTGGGTATTTAAGGTACTCGTGACCTACCACAATCTGAGAAAGCACCCAAAATCTGAGAAATCCTACAATGTGAACGAACCTGGGTCGCCGACCAGAACGGGTTTCTTCGTCGTCGTCAGTGTAGGCGCCGTCGGTTTTGTAAGCGTGGGTGACCAAGGCTGCTCTCGTTCTTCGTGGGTTTCGTGGCGTTTCTCTCGTGCTCTCTCTGTTGCTTATTGTGTGTGACTCGTGAGTGTGATAAGTGAAACAAACAAACAAAACAATGATATGGGCCACGGCCCAACCCATTTCACTTTAACGTCAACTTCACTTTCACACGGTAAGACGGGCTACGGATCACTCCCCAGCCAAGCCTTCTCCAATTATCATAATTGATCGCCTTTATCAACTTGACAGAGGAACACTGTTTGTAAGACCAACCATCTCATTTTTTTTTTCTTTACTTTTTCAAAACGCTCAAGCACTCTAGCTATCACTTTTTTTCCCACTGGGACACTCAAGGTAATTGGCTTTTGATGTTAAGACACTATCGTCTATAAGATCAGATTGTCTAACACCTTCATGTTTTGAAGTTTAACAAATAACGGTAAACGAAATGAGTATTTGACAAAGTATTATCTTTGTAAAAATAATATCATTGAATAAAAAAACATTGTATGAAACAAGTGGTACAACATCTGAATAAACAAAGAAAAGTTTTAGTAAACGCGCTAGGATCAAATGATCCTTTTGATAGTAGACGACCTATTAAACTATGTCTTATTATAAAAACGCCATTGCATGGTAATTTAGTAAACGTGCTATTCAATGAAATTTTAGAAAACGTGTTATTATGATAGTAGACGTATAATTGAACGATATTTTGCAAAACGTGTCAATGTGTTGCATGATATCCTTGTTAAATGCACTCCTACAGTATCTTACTAAACAATGCAACAATGTGTTGCATAATGTTTTTGGTAAACGTGCTAAAGCTATAGACAACGCTTTAAAAAAAATGTGTTGAACAACATTTTCCTAAATCCACTCATATACTAAACAAAGATCCCTAAAATGATGCGTTGTTAGTAAATGTTAAATGATACCTTGATACAAAACGATATTTTCATCCAACAATGAAACCCTTATGAATCAATACTTGGTATCCTTTTGAAAGTGCTTAAACGATCTACATGTATTGAGAAATTGATGAAGTTGTTTTGAACATGCAATGTAAAGCATTAAATGCACAATGTTTCAAACAATAAAAGTAACAAGAAAAGGGACATATTTGTCAGCATGCATTTCTACTCTACCTTGTGGAGATGCCTTTCACAAGTATCCACTTGTTTCATCATGAAAAAGTCAGAAGTGAACGTTAGAAACAAAGAAGACATTCACAAAATGTTCTCTTAATCAAAAGTCATGTTGAAGAGTTCATACAACCTACTTTGGTTAAAGTACTACAAAAAACATGTCTGCTCTGACACGTTGACTTCAACTTATAGCTGCTACTTACGAAAACGCTACGAAGATCTTAAGATCAAATATAAGCATTGTTTAACGGGTCTTTTCCCATGAAGCCTATAAATAGAAGATCCCTTGGAAAGAAGAACAGGAAGGATAAACATACGAACAATGAAAAGATCAAAGTCAAACTCTTACTCATACAAGAACAAAAATGCTGAGAATATACTTCCAAGCTTCATAGAATCATAAGATTACACTTGTAAGAAGAAAGAAAGTCCTACAAGGTATTTTAGATTGAGTTGTATTACAAACACATTCTCTTTGTGAGAGTTATCATCTAAGACTTGTAAAATTAATTGTACATTCTGAAGAGAATTTAAACACTTGATGGTTAGCTCGGTTGAGTTAAACACATACTGAACAGTTGTCTTGTGGAAACTAGGAGTGGGTAAACTTAGTTCTAGTCAGCATAACTAGTGTTACCAAAATTGACTAATGTAACCAGGAGTGATGCTAGTACTCAGTTATAGTCAACATATTAGGTGTTATCATAATTGACTAGTGTAACTAGGAGGGTGTTAATACTCAATTGTAATCTTGTTGAAATTATAGTGGAACCCTCTAAGAGGTCTTAGAGGAGAACTGGACGTAACTCAACTGAGTGAACCAGTATAAAATAATTGTGTGTTTATTGCTTCATTTTTACAAAACATATTATTTATAAACACTGCAGTTGCTTGTGAAGTTAACCATTATAAAGTTAATCATATAATACACTTATTTATGGTTTTTGGTAGATCTTGAAATACAAAGAATACTTGTGAGAATGAAGGTTTTGTGGATATATGATTTGATGAGGAGGTTAATCATGTGATTGAGGTAAATGTTTAAATGAGGTATTTCCCATATGAATGAAATGTGATATATTGTTGGATGTTATGATTGGTTGTATCGTCATATGATTCCTAAGGAGGAAGGATACGACATGTGAGTCTAGTGTTATGCATTTGTTATGGGCACTCATTTGGAAGTTATCCTTATACTCTACTAGACTCATACTCATATAAAGGAAGGAGTTTATGTAGTGAAAAGGGAAAAAGGTTCCTATAATTGGTCTTCAAGTCATGGACTCTATTTCTTTTAGGCTATGAGTGAACTCACTTTGTCACGAGAGAGGGGGACCAAGTACCATTACTAAAATTGTAACACCAAAGATTTCATTTTTACATGACAAAACAAAGCTTATAGAGTATGAATGGATGCATAAGTCTGGATAATTGAGTTTAGGCTATATTTATGTAAATGAATGAGAAATGAATTTTTGATATATGAATTGAATATTTGCTAGTTTGACTATAGTAGATCTTTATATGATAATTGTGTATAAATGTCTAAGTTATCATTAGTTTACCCTCATTTGTTTGTTGGTTATTTGTGTCTTTTTTTTAATGATCAATTTTATGGTACGAGCAAATGATTGTATATGTGGGGATGATGCTAGCTAATAGCTTGAGAGTTGAAGTTTTAGAGTTCTTTTGGAAGAATGTACGTAAAATATATTATATGGTGTGTAAGACCCGAGAAATTTAAGAATATTTAGAAATAATAATTGTATGAATTTATCATAATTTAAATGCGTTGGGTGAATGGATGTATATGGTAAAAATGATTGTTATTTTGTTATGACGTTGGAGAGCTACCAAAAGAGTTAAAGAGGGGTTATATAGTTGTTTTTGTGTTATTTATTAGTTTGGAGTGCACTGGTCTAGTGGTGAAGTAGATCGTCCAAAGGTGCTACACATGAAGGGTTCAAGTCCTGCCTATGTCACTTAGGAAATTAAATACCATTTATGTACTATCGAGCTCCTTGGGTCAAGCTGTTGGTGGTCCAAAGTGTTTGAAGAGGTCAGATTCTTTTAATTTTTGGCCCAAAACGGTGAGTTTATGTTAGTATTTTATTTTTCTGAGGCAGAGTTGGGATGTGTTTAGGTCTAGTTTAAGGATATATGTAACACCCAAATAATTTAAAGGGTATTACTGGTAGTAGAGACTAAATTAATTTGATATCTGGTATAAACCATCAATATTTATTTCAATTCCTCCAAATTACAATACAATACTTAACATAAATTTGAAATTAAACTTATAAGTCTTATACAACATATTTTTCCAATGCAAATTTATTCTTTTTACAAAAACCCCTGAAAGTTTTTTCCCGCATCTCTCTCATCATCTCTAAGCTTTTTTAACCGCATCTGCAACATTATTTGCTCACATATAACATGAGTTATATGATCATAGCACAAACAAATAAGGGTAAGCCAACCATATCATACAATCATTAAACTTACTTATAATATAAATGTTTCAATCATGTATTTCTGCAATTTAGAAATAGCATTATCCTGATGTCATTAATTCATTTTTTTTTCTTAACTTTTTCAAAATCCTCTTTTTCATTTTCATAAACCTTACAAGTATACCATGCTTACTCACGAAACCTTATGGTCAGACCGCTCTCTGCCTGCTTCCTTAAGCCTTACCTATATACTATGTCTTACTTTCTGAAGCCTTATGGTCAGACCTCTCTCTGTCTGCTTCTATAAAACTTACGAATCATATGTTTATGTCAAAGCATTATGGTCAGACCACTTTCTGCCTGCTTTCATAAACCTTGGGTGTTACTTTGCTCATATCAAGCTCTCATGGTATAAACCGAACATACTACTGCCAATAGTAAACATCATTTCATAAGTAATGATTTCTTATATCCACTTCAACATTTCAAAAATCAACAATTCATACCCTCTTATCCACCTAACTCAATCATGTTCATTCTTTAATCATAAATTGACAATAACTCGTTTTGGTGTCAATAAATTAAACATATTGCCAGATATCATACTTCATATTATAAACTCATTTTTCCCATAACGAGTATAACTCAACATATTTTCACCAATCAAAGGTCATAGATCAGCCAAAATACATCAACATATCTTAGGAACTACATATTAAAGTTTGGGCTCAATGTAACGATAAATGAAATATATATGTAGTTTTTACCATGATAACTTAAGAACAAAAATATAGTGTTCATCATACTTTTCAAAATTTCGAAATTTATTTCTCAACACATAGACTTCTAATTACAAATCCGAACGGTCAAATTATAGTAATATATCTTAGGAATCATACATCAAATTTTCAGGTTGATCTAACGGTCAAATAAAACAGAATCTATATTTTACCGAGAGGACTCAGTAACACAATAACAGGGGTAATTAATTTACTCAAACATGCATAACTTATTTCTCCAAGTATACATTCTTAATTAATGATCCGAATGGTCAAAATAAAAAAAAATAGGTCTTAGGATTCATATATTAAAATTTTAGCTAAATCCAACGGTAAAAACAATTAAAAGGAATGCTTTACCACAGTAACTCGAAAATAAGAAAAATTATAATCATGAAAACTAAATTTACACAAGTGAATAGATAACTACCATTACCAAAATTTTAACATGTTCATAACTCATATTCATGATCATAATATGTATAAATATCATATGTAAGAAAGGATTAACTCCCCTATCATCAAAATAATCTTAATATAAAAATTCAGGGGAAACAAGAAGTTAAATCTGGCAGAACCGGTTAGACAACTTCCCATCCTTCCAAAAAGATGCAATAAAAAAAATAGATAAAACAATAAAATTTCTGGGGAAACAAGAAGTCGAATCTGGCAAAGCCGGTTAGACAACTTCTCATCCTTCCAAAAATACAATATAAATAAGAAATAAAAGGTATTGGGAAACAAGAAGTTGAATCTGGCAGAGCCGGTTGAACAACTTCTCGTCCTTCCAAAAATGTAAAGAGATAAGAAACAATAAAAGCTCTGGGTGTAAGACCCTTGTAAACTCAAAATTTTACCAAGTTGTAAAAATTTCAAGTTGTAGTGTAAAATAGAATGCTGTCAAAATTTGACATAGTTTACTATTTTATGTATAACTTTTTATACAATTAATATTTTGGGTTGATTCTTTTTCCATTGGAAAGTAGACTCAAAGAGCTTCGATTCGAGTACTCATACGCCTAATTCCGACTTCGGGAAGGGGTTCAACCGATCTGTCAAAGTTGTGACAGATGTGCTGTTTGAGTTTTTCTTTGCTGGAACAATCGATTAACAGCTGTAGTTAATCGATTGTTACAGAGAAAATTTCGTGTTTTAACCTCTGGACTCGTGTTAATCGATTAGCACTTGAGTTAATCGATTAGCTACGTCAGTTATGGAAACATAACAGCCTGGAACACGTTTTTTTGAGCGTGCAAGGTTGGGGAATCTTCCCACAAACCATTCTTTCCGGATTTTGGGCTGGAAAATGGATTAGGATGGCCAGATGTTGGTCTTTTATTGCTAAATTACAATATCTTGGGTCCTAGCTTATCTTGGAGCCATTTCTTTAAATCCAAATCAGATTTGGAAATTTGGGGAGAGTGGAGAGCTTTTTGGTGTGAGGAGAACGAAACTCTAAGTGTGCAGAGGTGTTGGAGCTTGCTTGGTCTACCAAGGAAAGGAGGAGTTACTCTCTTGGAAGAAGAAGTTAAGATCTTCAAGAGGTAAGGGGAGCTAACTTATCTCTTCTGTGATTATGTGTGTGCAGAATTTACTTGATGAATATGTGGTTTCTTATGGGTAAATGTTGAGTATTAAGAATTTGAGAATGAGAAATTGGGATTATCGTATACATAGGCATGCCATGATTTTAATTGGTTGACTTGAAGGGATCCTTGTGTTACAACTTTGATCTATGAATCTTGATTAAGTTATATGATGAAATATTGGTGGAAATTGATGGATCTATGTTGAATTGATGGTGGGATTTTATTCTTTTATGTTGGTATATGTGGATGGAAAGTTTTGAACCAATTTGGTCATGAAATGGGGTTGTATATAATAGAAGTTTATCTCACTGTATTTTGATTTGCGAAAATGGATTGAAGATTGATGAAGGTGAGAGTTATATAAGTTGTTTTCAGATTTGGATGTGGCACATTTTGGGATTTTGAGTGGTGGAAGCTACTCCTTTCCTTTGTTTTCTTGAATTTAGAAAGTGGTATGTGCAAACTGTTTTGGGATAAGTTGCAGTACGTTATTGATCTGTTTTGGTGTTTAAAATCTTGGAGGAAAGATCATTGTTGGGTGCTGAATGTTGGGTTGCAAGTTGTTAGAAAATTATGCAGGGATATGTGGTTGTTGGATAGTTAAAAGAGTTGATTTTTGCATGAGAAATTGGATAGGATGATGTTATGATGTTTCTGGTTGATTGTGGAGTGGTAATAGACTCCAAATATGTTTGAAAACATGTTAGAAGTGTTGAATATGTACTGGAAATCAAATCTGGAAAATTCTGGGTGAAAAACCAGAATCTGGTTGCTGTCTGGACCTGTTCTGGGTAAATTACGAACTGCTAATCGATTAACATGCAGTGTTAATCGATTAACACGCACCTGCACTTTGCAGAATTTGTTTTTGATAGTTTTGGGGGTTCCGGACGTCCGTTTTGGACGTTCTCTAGGTCGTTTTGGGGGTTCTTGACCCTTCCGGAGCTGTTGGTGATGGTTTCAAAGCTGTTTGAGTTACTTAAATATGGGTATAAAAAGGATATAAAGAAAAAGTGTTATATATAAACTATTTTGAACTGTTTGATGCATTTGTTGAATGTAGAAATGTTGTGTGATCCATATGAAATTGTAAAAGGATATGAGGATGAGGTTTTCATGGTTAAGTCTTGTTGAAACCATGGTTGGATATGAATTGATTATGAATTTCATGATGTATGAGATGATTATTGGATGACAATAAAAATGTTGGATCTGTGATGGATTTAAGTTTATTGATTTTTGGAGGATTGATTATCATGAAAATGAGAAGAGTCATGGTTGAGAGTGAAAGGATTCATAGTGTTGGCCTGAAATACATGTGCTGAAAAGTTTAAGGTTAGGTTGTTTAATCTTGATTTTGTGATGTAAAGTGTTTGAAAAATGTAGTTTTTGATGAAAGTAGGTTTTGGAATCATATTATGTGTGGTTATGATGGAAAATCTTGGTTTTGTACCACTGTAAGAAAGGGATTGCGAAAAATAGGAAGTATTGGGGTCTTGTATGCTGTCTGGACCTGTTCTGGGTAAATTACGAACTGCTAATCGATTAACATGCAGTGTTAATCGATTAACACGCACCTGCACTTTGCAGAATTTGTTTTTGATAGTTTTGGGGGTTCCGGACGTCCGTTTTGGACGTTCTCTAGGTCGTTTTGGGGGTTCTTGACCCTTCCGGAACTGTTGGTGATGGTTTCAAAGCTGTTTGAGTTACCTAAATATGAGTATTAAAAGGATATAAAGAAAATGTGTTATGTGTACACTGTTTTGAATTGTTTGATATATCTATTTGATATGAGAATGTTGGGTGATCTGTTTGAGATTGCAAATTGATATGAGAATGATGTTTGGATGGTTAAGTACTGTTGAAATCATAGTTGTATATGATTTGATTATGAGTTTCATGTTAAATGAAGAATTGAGGTTATTAATGATATGGTATTGTGATAGTCTCACTTATGCATTTGAATATATTGAATATATGCTAAGTTCATGGTTGGCGAATATGTGATGATGATATGATATGGGCGTTATGGTATGGTTGGATTGGTATTGTAAGGATTATTGTATATGGGTATTTTGGTCAGATGATGTTATTAAACGAGTGGTGGATAGTAAGCGTTGTGCGTGTTGTCCCGGGGAATCTCTTTAGGTGAGTGATGGGGGGTATACTTGCACTTGTCCGGGGAAGCTCTTGTTCAGAGTGATGGAGGGTGACATTGTGTACTTGCCCGGGGAATCTCCCTATAGAGTGATGGGAAGCAGCACTACACATTGGGGTAATGTGTAACCGCCCGGGGAATCTCTTACATTTATGTAAGAGTGATGGGGGTGACGTGGGGTACTAGTCCGGTGAAGCTCGAGATAATTAAATTGGCGTTGTGCTTGCGGGCCCGGGGAATCTCTTTAGGCGAGTGATGAGGGGTATACTTGCACTTGTCCGGGGAAGCTCTTAATTAGAGTGATGGAGGGTGACTGGTGTACTTGCTCGGGGAATCTCCCTATAGAGTGATGGGAAGCAGCACTACACATTAGGGTAATGTGTAACGGCCCGGGGAAGCTCTGAAAAGAGTGATGGGAGTGACGCTAGTACATATTTGTGTATGTATTTTGACTGATCTGTAATATTGGTGGATGTAGTCTGATTTATTTTGTAATACATGTTGGTGTATGCATTCTAATTTGATATTTTTATACATATTGGGATATGCATATGGTTGAAGCATAATTCGTACTCGGGTATATAGTTCGATCTGGTTAAGGTGTGGATGATAGCATGTTATTATGAGTATGTTATGATGTATAAGAATTGTATTTTGTTAGCTCACCCTTGCTTGTTTGTGCATGTGAATGCGATGATCGTATAATGTGTGATGTTATACGGGAGCAGATGTTATTGCAGATGTGATGGCTGATGTTTCTGAACATGCCTAAAGGATGAAAGAGAGATGGGATATATGACTGGGAATGTATTTGTTTATATTCGATCCTGACTATTTAAACGTTTTATTTTCGGAATAATCGGTTTGTAATAAATATCGTACTATATTTTTCCGTTGAGGTTGAATATTAAAATTTGAATTTTTACTTATGTGTTTTACGGAAAAAAAAAAAAAAAAAATTAGTCGACGTAACACCAAATTTCGGGGTGTTACACTTGTGGTATCAGAGCAGTGATTATTTTTCGAAAATAAAATTTTGGGGACTGGGGAGTGAGAAATTCTATCATGCATTCTTGTAATTTTCTTATTTGTTTATGAAATTGATTGTGTCATTACTATGCGTGTAAAGAGCATCATGTCTCAGAGAACTGAGAATTGCAACTCTCACAATGTGGCTGAGAGAATCGAAGGAATTGTTGGTGTAGCTTTTTATGAGAAACTAGTGTAAACTAGAGTTTTCTACAACACATATCGAGTTAGATCTCAACCAGTTTAGTCTGTGTTGGAATCACGATCTTTTGGCTGGACACAAGTTCAAGGAGAACTTGATTTTCTACCATCCTAAGGTTTAGATTTCATCCTAGGAATGTATTGGTTGATTGCAAATCACATTCTTCTCGACTGTGGACGACAACAGTTGGTGTTTCCGGACTCTGACGATTTTAAGTTGATCACAACTAAGGAAGCCTTGAAGGAGGTCAGTAATGGAGCCACATGTTTTGTAGTGATGGCTCAGGAGAAGAAGAAGAGTCCTGGAGAAAAAGCAATGAGAATCCCAGTGGTAGAGGAGTTTACGGATGTCTTTCCGGATGAAATTCCAGGATTACCACCAAGTAGAGAAGTAGAGTTCTCCATTGATCTAGTACCAGGAGCTGGACCAGTGTCTGTGGCCCCGTACAGGATGGCTCCGGTAGAATTGGTCGAACTAAAGAAGCAGATTGAAGAGTTGTTAGAAAAGAAATTCATCAGGCCAAGTGTTTCACCTTGGGGGGCACCAGTACTATTAGTGAAGAAGAAAGATGGAAGTTCGAGGTTATGCATTGACTACCGGCAGTTAAACAAGCTGACGATCAAGAACAAGTATCCATTACCGAGGATTGAAGACTTGTTGGATCAATTGCGTGGAGCTAGCGTGTTCTCAAAGATCGACTTAAGGTCTGGGTACCATCAAATCCTAGTGAAGCCTGAAGACATACAGAAGACAGCCTTTCGGTCACGTTACGGTCACTACGAGTTTGTGGTGATGTCGTTCGGAGTGACCAATGCTCCTGCAATATTTATGGATTACATGAATCGAATCTTCCGGCCTTGGTTAGATAAGTTTGTTGTTGTGTTCATAGACGACATTCTCATTTATTCTAAGGATCAGGAAGAGCATGCTAAACATTTGAGGACAGTGTTAGAAACACTCAGGGAGCACCAGTTGTTCGGGAAATTATCCAAGTGCGAGTTTTGGTTGGGTGAGGTACAGTTTCTAGGTCATGTGATTTCTGCCCAAGGAATTTCTGTGGATCCAACCAAAGTAGAAGCAGTGTTGAAGTGGGAACGTCCAAAAACAGTATCCGAAGTGAGGAGCTTTGTTGGCCTGGCCGGGTACTACAGGAGATTTGTCAAAGATTTCTCAAGGATAGTAGGTCCACTGACGCAGTTGACTCGGAAGGACCAACCATTCTCTTGGACAGACAAGTGTGAAGCAAGCTTTGAAGAGATGAAGAGAAGGCTGACAAGTGCTCCAGTGCTAATGATCCCAGATACTTCGAAGGTTTTTGAAGTGTTTTGTGACGCTTCACACCAAGGACTCGGATGTGTGTTAATGCAAGAAAAGAGACCAGTGGCCTACGCATCGAGGCAATTGAAGGTACATGAAAGGAATTACCCAACACACGATCTCGAGTTAGCCGCTGTTGTTTTCGCTCTGAAGGCTTGGAGACATTATCTTTATGGATCACGTTTTCAGGTCTTTAGTGATCATAAGAGCTTGAAGTATCTTTTCGATCAGAAGGAGTTAAATATGAGGCAGAGAAGATGGATGGAATACTTGAAGGACTTTGACTCTGACTTACAGTACCATCCAGGAAAGGCAAATGTTGTTGCAGATGCTTTGAGCAGGAAGCGGATACAAATGTCAGCTATGATGGTTAAGGAACTAGAGCTAATTGAAAAGTTTAGAGATATGAACTTGGGTTTACAGTTGAACCAAGATCATATTTGGTGTAGTCATTTAAAGATCACAAGTGACTTCTTGGAGAAGATTAAAGCAGAGCAAAAAGAAGACGCAAACTTACAACAGACGGTGGAGTTGTTAGGGACAGAGCAGGCTAAGGACTTTAGTCTAGGAGCTGACGGAGTTTTGCGGTTTAGAAACAGGGTGTGTGTTCCAGCAAAGTTGGAATTGATAAGAAAGATTCTGGAAGAAGGACATAAGAGTCGTCTTAGCATACATCCTGGTATGACTAAGATGTACAAGGACATGAAGGATTCTTTTTGGTGGACTGGAATGAAAAAGGATGTGGCGGAATTTGTCTCCTCTTGTCTAACTTGTCAGAAGGCTAAGATTAAGCATCAAAGACCAGGAGGAATGCTGCAACAGTTAGAAATTCCCCAATGGAAGTGGGATGACATATCAATGGACTTTGTGACTCATTTACCAAGGTCCCCGAGAGGTCATGACTCTATATGGGTGATTGTGGACAGGTTGACAAAGTGTGCTCATTTCTTACCCATCAACCAGAAGATGTCATTGGATAAGCTAGCAGAACTTTACATTAAGGAGATAATAAGGTTGCATGGAGTACCCAAGAGCATTATTTCAGATCGTGATCCAAGATTTACGTCAAGATTTTGGAAGAAGATGCAAGAATCTTTGGGTACAGAGTTAAGGATGAGTTCAGCTTATCATCCCCAAACGGATGGACAGTCTGAAAGGACTATACAATCCTTGGAAGATTTGCTGAGAGCATGTGTACTGGATCACTTAGGAAGTTGGAGTGAGGTGTTACCTTTGGTGGAGTTCACGTACAACAATAGCTTTCACGCGAGCATTGGAATGGCACCGTATGAAGCTCTCTATGGGAGGAGGTGTAGGACGCCTTTGTGCTGGTTCCAAGATGGGGAAGTAATATCGGTGGGTCCAGAGTTGTTACAGAAGACAACCGAGAAGGTTAAGCTGATACAAGGAAGGATGCGTGCAACACAGAGTAGGCAGAAGTCTTATGCAGACAAACGACGGAGACCTCTTGAGTTCGAGGTGGGAGATCATGTTTTTCTGCGAGTCTCTCAGATGACAGGAGTTGGAAGAGCCATCAAGTCAAGGAAGTTATCTCCGAAGTTTCTTGGACCATTTCAGATTATCAAAAGGATAGGACCAGTAGCATATGAAATTGCACTACCTCCTCAATTGGAAAATTTACACAATGTGTTTCACGTTTCTCAGTTGAGGAAGTATGTGTCAAACCCTGATCATGTGCTCGAATTGGATGATGTCCAAATCAGAGAAGATTTGTCATTTGATACAAAACCTGTGCGAATACTGGATGTTCAGTCAAAGCAGTTGAGAGGGAAGGATATTCGTACAGTGAAAGTGTTGTGGAATGAGAAGACTGAGGAAATGACTTGGGAATTGGAAGAGGAAATGAAAAATCTTTATCCTCATCTTTTTGGTTAACAAGTACAATTTTCGAGGACGAAAATTTTTAAAGGAGGGGAGAATGTAAGACCCTTGTAAACTCAAAATTTTACCAAGTTGTAAAAATTTCAAGTTGTAGTGTAAAATAGAATGCTGTCAAAATTTGACATAGTTTACTATTTTATGTATAACTTTTTATACAATTAATATTTTGGGTTGATTCTTTTTCCATTGGAAAGTAGACTCAAAGAGCTTCGATTCGAGTACTCATACGCCTAATTCCGACTTCGGGAAGGGGTTCAACCGATCTGTCAAAGTTGTGACAGATGTGCTGTTTGAGTTTTTCTTTGCTGGAACAATCGATTAACAGCTGTAGTTAATCGATTGTTACAGAGAAAATTTCGTGTTTTAACCTCTGGACTCGTGTTAATCGATTAGCACTTGAGTTAATCGATTAGCTACGTCAGTTATGGAAACATAACAGCCTGGAACACGTTTTTTTGAGCGTGCAAGGTTGGGGAATCTTCCCACAAACCATTCTTTCCGGATTTTGGGCTGGAAAATGGATTAGGATGGCCAGATGTTGGTCTTTTATTGCTAAATTACAATATCTTGGGTCCTAGCTTATCTTGGAGCCATTTCTTTAAATCCAAATCAGATTTGGAAATTTGGGGAGAGTGGAGAGCTTTTTGGTGTGAGGAGAACGAAACTCTAAGTGTGCAGAGGTGTTGGAGCTTGCTTGGTCTACCAAGGAAAGGAGGAGTTACTCTCTTGGAAGAAGAAGTTAAGATCTTCAAGAGGTAAGGGGAGCTAACTTATCTCTTCTGTGATTATGTGTGTGCAGAATTTACTTGATGAATATGTGGTTTCTTATGGGTAAATGTTGAGTATTAAGAATTTGAGAATGAGAAATTGGGATTATCGTATACATAGGCATGCCATGATTTTAATTGGTTGACTTGAAGGGATCCTTGTGTTACAACTTTGATCTATGAATCTTGATTAAGTTATATGATGAAATATTGGTGGAAATTGATGGATCTATGTTGAATTGATGGTGGGATTTTATTCTTTTATGTTGGTATATGTGGATGGAAAGTTTTGAACCAATTTGGTCATGAAATGGGGTTGTATATAATAGAAGTTTATCTCACTGTATTTTGATTTGCGAAAATGGATTGAAGATTGATGAAGGTGAGAGTTATATAAGTTGTTTTCAGATTTGGATGTGGCACATTTTGGGATTTTGAGTGGTGGAAGCTACTCCTTTCCTTTGTTTTCTTGAATTTAGAAAGTGGTATGTGCAAACTGTTTTGGGATAAGTTGCAGTACGTTATTGATCTGTTTTGGTGTTTAAAATCTTGGAGGAAAGATCATTGTTGGGTGCTGAATGTTGGGTTGCAAGTTGTTAGAAAATTATGCAGGGATATGTGGTTGTTGGATAGTTAAAAGAGTTGATTTTTGCATGAGAAATTGGATAGGATGATGTTATGATGTTTCTGGTTGATTGTGGAGTGGTAATAGACTCCAAATATGTTTGAAAACATGTTAGAAGTGTTGAATATGTACTGGAAATCAAATCTGGAAAATTCTGGGTGAAAAACCAGAATCTGGTTGCTGTCTGGACCTGTTCTGGGTAAATTACGAACTGCTAATCGATTAACATGCAGTGTTAATCGATTAACACGCACCTGCACTTTGCAGAATTTGTTTTTGATAGTTTTGGGGGTTCCGGACGTCCGTTTTGGACGTTCTCTAGGTCGTTTTGGGGGTTCTTGACCCTTCCGGAGCTGTTGGTGATGGTTTCAAAGCTGTTTGAGTTACTTAAATATGGGTATAAAAAGGATATAAAGAAAAAGTGTTATATATAAACTATTTTGAACTGTTTGATGCATTTGTTGAATGTAGAAATGTTGTGTGATCCATATGAAATTGTAAAAGGATATGAGGATGAGGTTTTCATGGTTAAGTCTTGTTGAAACCATGGTTGGATATGAATTGATTATGAATTTCATGATGTATGAGATGATTATTGGATGACAATAAAAATGTTGGATCTGTGATGGATTTAAGTTTATTGATTTTTGGAGGATTGATTATCATGAAAATGAGAAGAGTCATGGTTGAGAGTGAAAGGATTCATAGTGTTGGCCTGAAATACATGTGCTGAAAAGTTTAAGGTTAGGTTGTTTAATCTTGATTTTGTGATGTAAAGTGTTTGAAAAATGTAGTTTTTGATGAAAGTAGGTTTTGGAATCATATTATGTGTGGTTATGATGGAAAATCTTGGTTTTGTACCACTGTAAGAAAGGGATTGCAAAAAATAGGAAGTATTGGGGTCTTGTATGCTGTCTGGACCTGTTCTGGGTAAATTACGAACTGCTAATCGATTAACATGCAGTGTTAATCGATTAACACGCACCTGCACTTTGCAGAATTTGTTTTTGATAGTTTTGGGGGTTCCGGACGTCCGTTTTGGACGTTCTCTAGGTCGTTTTGGGGGTTCTTGACCCTTCCGGAACTGTTGGTGATGGTTTCAAAGCTGTTTGAGTTACCTAAATATGAGTATTAAAAGGATATAAAGAAAATGTGTTATGTGTACACTGTTTTGAATTGTTTGATATATCTATTTGATATGGGAATGTTGGGTGATCTGTTTGAGATTGCAAATTGATATGAGAATGATGTTTGGATGGTTAAGTACTGTTGAAATCATAGTTGTATATGATTTGATTATGAGTTTCATGTTAAATGAAGAATTGAGGTTATTAATGATATGGTATTGTGATAGTCTCACTTATGCATTTGAATATATTGAATATATGCTAAGTTCATGGTTGGCGAATATGTGATGATGATATGATATGGGCGTTATGGTATGGTTGGATTGGTATTGTAAGGATTATTGTATATGGGTATTTTGGTCAGATGATGTTATTAAACGAGTGGTGGATAGTAAGCGTTGTGCGTGTTGTCCCGGGGAATCTCTTTAGGTGAGTGATGGGGGGTATACTTGCACTTGTCCGGGGAAGCTCTTGTTCAGAGTGATGGAGGGTGACATTGTGTACTTGCCCGGGGAATCTCCCTATAGAGTGATGGGAAGCAGCACTACACATTGGGGTAATGTGTAACCGCCCGGGGAATCTCTTACATTTATGTAAGAGTGATGGGGGTGACGTGGGGTACTAGTCCGGTGAAGCTCGAGATAATTAAATTGGCGTTGTGCTTGCGGGCCCGGGGAATCTCTTTAGGCGAGTGATGAGGGGTATACTTGCACTTGTCCGGGGAAGCTCTTAATTAGAGTGATGGAGGGTGACTGGTGTACTTGCTCGGGGAATCTCCCTATAGAGTGATGGGAAGCAGCACTACACATTAGGGTAATGTGTAACGGCCCGGGGAAGCTCTGAAAAGAGTGATGGGAGTGACGCTAGTACATATTTGTGTATGTATTTTGACTGATCTGTAATATTGGTGGATGTAGTCTGATTTATTTTGTAATACATGTTGGTGTATGCATTCTAATTTGATATTTTTATACATATTGGGATATGCATATGGTTGAAGCATAATTCGTACTCGGGTATATAGTTCGATCTGGTTAAGGTGTGGATGATAGCATGTTATTATGAGTATGTTATGATGTATAAGAATTGTATTTTGTTAGCTCACCCTTGCTTGTTTGTGCATGTGAATGCGATGATCGTATAATGTGTGATGTTATACGGGAGCAGATGTTATTGCAGATGTGATGGCTGATGTTTCTGAACATGCATAAAGGATGAAAGAGAGATGGGATATATGACTGGGAATGTATTTGTTTATATTCGATCCTGACTATTTAAACGTTTTATTTTCGGAATAATCGGTTTGTAATAAATATCGTACTATATTTTTCCGTTGAGGTTGAATATTAAAATTTGAATTTTTACTTATGTGTTTTACGGAAAAAAAAAAAAAAAAAAATTAGTCGACGTAACACCAAATTTCGGGGTGTTACACTGGGGAAACAAGAAATTGAATCTGGCAGAGCCGGTTAGACAACTTCTCGTCCTTCCAAAAATACAAAAGAAACAAATAAATGTTCTAAGTAACAATAACGTACAATTAGCATAACATAATAAATATCACGTTTTACAACTATCAAACTTGGTCTCATCACAGAAATATGTTCTCATTCAAAATTCAAGATCATCCAGAAATAAAATACTCCATATTCAAGATTTAGGATTAGACAAAAGCAAAGTATTGTATACTCAAGATTCAAGAGTAGCTTCCCTTACCTCTATTACAGACTTAATCTTCTCGTTCTCCGAAAACTTCCAGAATGTCCCCTTTGCAACTAGAAATTCTTCCAACTCTCTTCTCTCAAAATTTTTCTAAGTTTTTGGTGTAAATTTTCAGCCTCCCCCCCTTGGCTATTTATAGCAAAAATTTACTATTCATTTTTACTATTCATTTTAACTATTCATTTTTCTATTCATTTTACTATTACAAAAATAATTTTTTATTCACAATTTGATGAATTATGATCTCTTATGACTCAAGTCAACGTGGAATACTTATCCCTTCCACAAATTATATTTATTTATTTATTTTTCTTACTATTCGCTTTTTACTATTCACAATTTACTATTCACTTTTTACTTTTTTTTAATCTAGTATCTGAATGACAAATATTTTCAAGGGTCTTACAATATAAGTACTATATCAATGAGGATTAACCTCATAATTAAAACCTAGCCACCTTAAGGGAATTTTCAAAGAAAAAGTTATGGTTTTTGAGTTTGTCATGCCAAGGTCTATAAGTTAAAAGTGTTAGAGATTGAGTATGGATAAAGGTTGCTTAGAGTAGAGGTAGTGAGTGTTAGCCTTCAATGTCTATGTATGAGAAGTTATGTTAGTGCATATCCCTTTTGTTTGGTGTGTGCGCCGTGAAGATGATGATGGTATGTATCATGTGAGTCATGCTAATTATTTTAACCAAATGTCATTATGTTGCATGTGTTTTGTTGAGTTATGCTCATCCCTGTATTCGTAAATTATTATGAATGATTTTAGGGTTTTAGGGTTTTTATGTGTTACATGAACATGAGACATGATTTATGTATTATATGATTTTATTGGATTATTATTTTGAAGGACTGAGCTGTGTACGGTGGAATTGGGTTATGCCGGGTTGCTATACAATTAATATAACATTTGTTATGAGGTTGTTGGGTTATGTATATGTAATACAATGTTGATATACACCTATACCATGTTGTTAATAAACTATGCAGAGTTCTTTAGGGTTGTTTTGCATGAGGTTTTTGTGTTTAAGGGACGATCGACTTATATACATTGTTATTGTTGATTTCCATGCTTCCTATGTTGCTCTAAATATGTTTTATGATTCTATTGATGAGTACTTGGTGTGTTTCCGTGTTTCTGTGCCTTGATGGTCTATTTTAGGGAAACTAAGGTGTGAAATCGAGCTGGCTGAGGTGTTTGGTTGTCCAAGTCTAGGATGTTTTAGACCTTGGTCTTGAGGTTCTTAAGCTCGGATTTGGACATTCTTAAGGTCGTTTTAGGGTTTTTTTTATGCTGGGCGACCTTTTGGTGAGGTTGGTTGAGCTGTTTGAGGTATTGTTTGAATTATTTGTGTTTTTATCAAGCTGTATGACCATGCTGTTTGGGGACCTTAGTTTTGGGGTTCTGGAAATTATTTTTTAGTGCGGTTTAGGTCAACTTGGGGTTTTAACACCTGACCAAGTTGTCTATGGTGTTGGCTGAGTTCTTTGAGCACTTTATCGAGCTGGTCTAAGTGAGGTCGAACTATTTAAATTACTTTCTGAGTTGTGTGATGTGATTTTCCAAGTTGTTGCGTGTATGTGCCAAGTTGTTTGGAGTGTTGATTGAATTATTTTTCTTTACTATTGTCTAATAAACCATGCTATTGTGTTAACTGTGTTTGAGACAGTGGATTGTTTGTCGTCTTATGTACTATTTAGCCGTGATGCGAGAAAGTCCTTGCTTTGGTGAGTATACATTGTTTTGGTGAACAAGCAAGTTATGCTTTGGTGCATGGCCCTGTTTTGGTGAACTACGTTGGTGAACGAGAAAGTCCTACATTGGTGCGTAGGCCCGATTTTGGTGAACTAATCGTGTGTGCTAGAGTACGGAAGACGACATATAATAATAGTGATTGGTGGTAGTGACATGATTTATCTGGATAAGAGTTTGGGTTAACAATGTGTTTTTTATTGTGAAATGGATTGATGTTATGAGCTTATACATCATTGGATAACTGTATTATGATAATTGTATTATGGTATGTGTTTTTCGATGTTGACGTAGTTAACGCACCGTTACATTTATGGTGATGGTTTTCACCTATGATATTATATTTATATGAGAGCAAATGATGTTACAGTTGCCGATACTGTTAGATGTGGTGTAAATCAAGAGAGTGATAAATTATTTTCGAAATTTTCAAACTTTATTTCTCTTAAATAAATTATGTTGAAGGATTTTAATAAGATATTTCGAGTTATATTGAAATTGTTTATTATGTTTGAGTATTAATTAATTTTATAACAACGTAATGAGATTTTTAAATATTTTATTATGTTGTAATGATATCATAATTTTATTTATCTTAAAAAAATAATGTTCTTACACGTGACATCCTAATAGTCTTATTAGTTTCGTAATGAAATCAAAGTGTTACATGGTATCCTTTAATAGTCTTGTTTGGTATGAGTGTGTATATTTCTTATATCCATAAAACCAATTTTTTATTAATACTTCACTTGTAATAATCTAAAATAGTAGAAATATTCTATCTTTTTCCAAATTTACATATTTAATTTTTTTATTATAGTAAAAAATTATTACTATCTATATAATTATTATATAATGAACATTCTTTCTTTATCTTTTAATTAATTGTTTTTAAATTAAAATTATTTCATTGTTAATTTTACATTTTACGTAGTTATTTTTAAATTTAATCATTTTAAAATTAAATAACTATATATAATAAAAAAATTACATGCAAAATAAATAAAAAAAGCCATCTATAAAAACTATAAAACTATTTATATATACTTTTATAATTATAATAATAATTTTATTATGATAAAAAGTGAACACACTTGTGTTAGTACTAATTAAAATCTATTATTAAATTAATTTTAACAAAAAATAATTGTAAAAATAAATAACTTTCTATAATTTTGTTATAGATAATTTGTTTATTGCAGTGGTAATGTTTTTATGAGTAATTATTTAAATAGTTATTGATAAAGTAAAATTAAAAAAAGTTGTATATATTTATGTGAATAATTTATTTATTAATTATACAAATTATGTAAATAAATATAAATAACTTAATCAATTTTCTTGTTCTAAATTAATGTATTGGATATTAATTTGTGACTTAATTAAAGTTTAAATATTTGGTAAATTTGGATATTTTCGATTGATTCCTATTATTTCTTTTTGAAATATTAAAATGTTTTATACTTTTTATTTTGTCCCATCCTTTATTATCTCCATCAATTTTGTAGTTAAGGTAACTTTTATTATTAAATAAGGATGAACCAAAACAAAACAAAAGCTTTTCACTTACATAGAAGTTAAACAATTAAAATTTAATTAAAAAGTATAAATTTTTTGAATAATTAAAAAATAAAAAAATTAATAGAAAAAAGAAATTTAATAAATATTCAATTAAAAACACGTAAAATGATCATGGATTTACAATTTAATAAAGCCTCAATTTATTTATTTATTCAATAATTTATTTTTATTTTTTAAAATGTCCATTGCTTTGAGAAAAAAAAGAGAGGAACATGATCAATTATCCAAAAACCAAATTTTAAGAGGTTTTCTGCCATGAACCATCTTACTGTGTAGTGTAAAGTGTGACATCTCTGTAAAATAATTGGAAAACTGAAATAAAATTCCCACCCCTGCTTTGTGCTTCTCCTGCAATGCGACGCACTCCTCCCTCGCTCCATTTCCTCTCCGCCACTGACACCGCTACCGCCACTGTCGCAAATACAGCAGCAGCCAACGCCGCCTCGATGTCTTCACGCCCATCCGTACTCTATCTCTTCACACACATTCTTATCACTGTAACAACACATTCATGCACTCAACATCTTAATTCTCACTCTGTATATTTTCGCAGCATCGAGGGCGCAGTAGGGGCTTCTCTAGCCGACCGTACTCCGGCGATGCGCACTTAAGGTCTGTCCGCGACGCCAATTTAGGCCTCCGGCGAGGTGAGAGTGGAAGCTTCGCGAACCAAACGGTGCATAATCAGAACCCCCCGTATAATCCGAGGCCTCATCCGCCGCCGCTTCACCATGAGCGGCCTCAGTTCCGTAATCGACCGTATTCCCCGCCCTTTCCGCCACATTTTCCGCAGTACCGGCAACATCCTCCACCTGAGCACCGGCCGACGTTTCGTCCGCAGACGCATCTCCGGCAGCGGCCCCCTGATTATCGGGACTGGGAGCCTTCCCTGACGCCGCCTCCTCCTCATTGTGGTAACCTCACTCTTGTGCTGCGCGATTGTGACTTAGATTTCTACTTTAGGGTTTAAGAAGAACCGAAAAGTCAATTTTTGGTATGATACCGAATGATAATATTTTTATCACTGGCGTTTCTGCATTGCGTTGTTTAAGGTGTCAGATTGTGAAAACGTTATATTGAGTGTTAGCTAGGAGTTATCGTTGAATAAAGCAATCACTAGCTTTTGGTTTTGATTTTTGAGTACTGATTTTATTTATTCGAGAAATCAAAAGCCATCAAAGAACAATATTTAGACAAATAGTTTGATAAATGGCTTGCTTTGCATGCAAGTTTGACAAGTTTGATTCAAAGAGGAGGGCTTTTTGTTGGCAAGAAGAATTGTTATGTTGAGAATATCAATTTTTTTGCTTAAGGTGAGCGTGACATAAGAACTGATTGTCCATGCTGGAAAATGCTAACATTTGATAATTTGGATTGGCAACTGAGAGGAAGATACTCATTTCACCTCTTGTTACTCATAATTGATTGCTTTATCTGTCATCAGACTAATCTAGCTTATCCTATTTTTTTTACCTTTGGTCAGAGCGGTTTAAAGTTCTTTCCTATAATATATTGGCTGACTACCTTGCTTTGGACCACCGGAACAAACTTTATTTTCACATACCTCCATACATCTTGGACTGGCAGTGGAGAAAGAGAAGCATACTTTTTGAGTTGGGGCTGTGGTCAGCTGATATCTTGTGTTTACAGGTTTGTGCTTATGTTACATATTATGTTTTATATTTTGGCTTGTGGGATAATCATGATATAAAACACGGATTTTGTACTTGGCAATCACATTTTAAGATAAGACATATGACAAGAGCAATTTTTCACTTCCGATTGTTAAAAACCGGACTTGGACTTTAGTTTCGTTTAACATCTGAGCTTGTAAGAGTTGTACCGTTGGAATTTTAAATTTTTTCTTTTACCACTTTCACAGTGGTGTAATATTAATTTTTTAACTGTGTTGTGCGTGTTTGGGCTATCACTTGGAAAAACTGACTGTGTATAGAACTATTCCCTTTTTATTTTTTATTATAACATCCAGGAGGTTGATAGATTTCATGAGTTGGCTGAGGAGTTGCAGCCTAAGGGATACAGTGGCATCTGGAAGGTGGGTTGGAACTTAGAAGTGCAATTTGCCTTAAGGTTACATGACATGAGCTCTCCTATTCTGAACTTTTCTGTTCAATGCTGCTCGTGCATTTTTTGATATGCATTGGTTTGTTTCAGGCTGTTTCTAGGTTGAACTTATATAGAAGATTATTTTAATGACTGTGTTTTTGTTTTTATTCAATGATCTGAATATCAGACATTAGATGATTTGTTTATCATTAAAAAAATGAAAACATATATACGTACTTCCCATCTTGCACTATGGATCTTTGTCATCTTGTATAGTACAAATATTGTGATTAACATTGACTAATTAAGGAGATAAATAAGATCTTAATCCTTCAAATTTAAGTAATTTTTTCTAGTCCTTCAAATTATTTTTTTTAGTTCTTGAATTTAAGAAAATGCTCATTTTGGTCCTTGGCCACTTAAGTTATATTCGTTGTTGATATGACTAACAACATCCGCTTCAACAGGGATACATGTTACTAAAATTATGATACAGAAATACATTTTTTAATTTTTTTTTGGCTAGAATATTTTTTTAGTATCTAAAATTTGGATTAAATTTTAATTTCCCAAAAAAAGTGATATTTTTAGTCCCTCAAATGCTAAATTGAAACTTTACGTCCCTCAAATTTAAAAATGATTTTGTAGTTATCCAAATTTATAAATATTTGTTAGTTCCAAAATTTAAAATTCGGCTTTTAAGTCATCTAATTTGGAAATAATTCATTTTTATTTTCAATGACGATGTTATTAAAAATGTTTTGGCATAACTAACACATTTTAATTTGAGAAAGACGATTTTACCGTGTTTGGAATATCTTATTTCTCTTTCTCATTCTTTCCATCTTTTATCACAATGATGTAGTCGTTTCCTATCTTCTATCATCTTGCTACATTGTCACATCACAATGACGTAGTCCCTTCTTATTCTACCTCCTAGTTACATTGTCACATCACAATGATGTAGTCCAATCTTCTACCATCTTGTTACATTGTCACTAGTGAAGTTTGACTTAAGTTTTTATTTTGAGATTAACGTGTAGTGGTTGCAATTAAAATGTGTGAATACACTTTTCCTTTTCTTCACTAGATTTTGGGGGTTTAGATTTGTTGGAAAACTTATTGTTAGTCTCTTAAACCTATTCCTACAATAAAAAAGTACAGTGGGTAAAATTTTTTTTTCAATGTTCTACCCCTTAATTTTATATGTAGAGGAGCTCAATGAAACAAAAGTTTCACATTCAAATTAGAATTAGAGATATTAATTCATTTTTTGAATTTGAGGGACTAAAAAAACAATTTTAAATTTTGAGGGGCTAAAAGAGTTTTTTTAAATTTCGGGGCTAAAAGAAAATTCAACCTAAATTCAAGGGATCAAAAATGTATTTTAGAAAGTTTTAAAAGTGAATTTTCACTTCATTATTTTAGATACATTTGTCATTGTTGATGTGGATGTCCTTAGCCACATCGAGTGTAACACCATTAGTGCCGATGGACCAAGAATAACATTTTCTGAAAGTCAAGGACTAAAAAGTAATTTTTAATTTGGTGGACTAGATAAGTGATCCAAATTTGTGGGACTAAACATATTTAAACCAAAAAGTTACTATGCTTTTACTTGAGGATATTTCTACATTTGTGCTTCATCATCTAGTTGATTGATTGGCTACTCTTCCGGTTCCCTCCAATATAAGCAAGTTGTAATTTGGTTATGTGCAGTGACCCCATCTTCAGATAACTTTTTAGCAGTGTTTTTCTTTTTATATGTCTGTCCTCGTTCTAATTGATTATTTCAATTAAATTTTGAAAGAAAAATAAATAGTTCTGCTGCATTATAAAGTCTAATAGCATTCTTTCTTCTTATAGATGCGTACAGGTAATCCAGTTGATGGCTGTGCAATATTTTGGAAAAAATCAAGGTTCTGTGCAACTTTACTTTCCTCTGGATGCTACTTGCTGATTATCTTAGTGGAATTTTGTTTCCTTCAATAATAACTAACTATTCACTGTGTTCATGCATTTGTAGTTTTGTTAAGGTTGTTTTTGGCCATGCAAAATTGTGTTTCTTTTGCAATTGATTTACGTCCACGTGTTTTTTATCCTTGTTTATTTGGCTTATACAATTTATAGCTTAGAATGATCATATAAAAGTGTAGTATTCTACAATAAAATGATGGGTAAAAGTATGATGTATAAGCCAGAGTCCTGTCTTATAAAGATGTAATATCTTTAAGTTGTATATTGACGAGAAACTATTATACTTCCATTGTGCTGAGAGCAAATGTGTTTTTTTTTCAGGCCTTTTCTTTGTATGTATTTTCTTTATGTGATCTGTTGATAATTGATTCATCTGTATCATTTTGTGATTATTCTTTTATGTTATCTATTACATTATTACTTTTCCCACATTTTTTTAGGGTGGAGGGCCTGATTTGTCCGGATGCTTCCATAACATTTGTTTGGATTTTTTTTATTTGCATGAAATAATCTCATTACCATGATTTTTCACAGGTTCAATTTGTTATATGAAGAATGCATTGAGTTTAATAAGCTGGGACTCAGGGACAATGTCGCTCAGCTATGTGTACTGGAGGTACATAATGCTCTCATACTGTCATCTGCTTCGTTCAATTTCTGTTGAGATAAACTGAGATGTTCAATTATCTTACCCTTCATCCCTTAATTGACGTCCTTGGATTTCCTTCCAATATTTTCATCCTTCAGATCATTTATCGAAATGGATCTTTCCCATCCAGGTAATTGCTCTCATTCTTTTGGCTAATTGGATTTGTGTATATCCTCGTTTAGAAAAATGCAAGAGTACCTATGCTTCATATGGATGCTTATCAAATCTGGGCAGTGGAGTGGTCAACCCAAAAATAATATAGTGGGATAGTTGCTGTACTGAAAGGCATATTCTATAGATACAGGACAGAGAATTATGTGCATGTAAATACTAAAAAACAAATAATTATCCTGAATTAATATATTTCCAAAGTTAGTATCAATAGTCACATTCTAACTAAGTAACAAATAATTACCACGGAAAGGAAAATAGAGGAATTTTTAAAAAAAAAAACAGGGAGTTGTGAATTCAGGAACCCAAAACAGTGAAGAGAAAAAACAAAAATTTAGTTGATACATGCTTGGAAAGAGACTCGTTGGGGTGTAGGGACAGGAACATAGACCTGTGGTTGTCAGAAATGGCCAGGCTCAGCCACAATATTGGCAAGCTGTGGGTTTTAAACCCTATAATGTTTCTATTGCTAAAGGTGGAAGGAAAAACCAAAGAAATATTTGAAAAATCTTGGAGAACACAGAAATGGGGGCAAACATGAAACTTGATTCAGTAGGATGGCTGCAGCATTTGAGTTGTTGCAATATTGGCTCTGATCATATCTGTTCCCCCAAAACAGAGAGCACTGGGCATCCTATAGAAGCCTCAAGCCACTCTGCTCTGATCTTTTATAGTTTCCTGTAAGTTCGAACGGCTGGTTACTGCAACCATTTAGAGTAGCTGTGCATAGTAGGAAGAAATACTGCCTTCTGATTGTTTAAACAGGGAAAAACACAATCTCTACTCTAACCCCTTAAGAAAAATATGTCTCATCCACCATCTCACCTGTCTCACAAATAGAGAAGACACAATTTTACAAAAGATTGAGAAGGTTACTGTTACATTCAGCAAATTATTTTACTTTTTAACAATGAAGTTGAAAAATTAAAATGAAACAATGGAATATAGTTTTAATTAAGTTCAATATGACAGTCGTCTTGCTTAAATAAGACATTGTGTTATGAATCAGGTTCACGTGAGTATTTTATTCTGTTTCCATATTAGAATGGTTGACAAGGTTGTGGGATTATTTGAGTTGGCCTTTGATTGCGTTAGGAATGTAGGATACTTGCAGATTTTCTTGAAATAAGTGAGGTGTTTCATTGCTTTAAGTGTTTTCTTTTCATGGGATATTTTTGCGTTCTCAGCATAATATTACATAACATATACGTCAATCTCTGTAGCTTGACAGGCTCTAGTAAAGTTGTGGTTTGTAACATTCATGTGCTTTACAATCCTAACAGGGGAGAAATTAAGCTTGGCCAGGTTTGCACTGCCTGCTTGACATGACATTTTTCCATTTTTATATGAAGTCATTTATGCATCTCTGATACTGTAAATTCTTCTTGTAATTGGCTTCCCCTTTATATTTAATTCAAGCAGGTTCGCGTGCTACTTGATAAGGCTAAAGCTGTTTCTAAACTCTGGAATGATGCACCTATAGTTATCTGTGGGGATTTTAATTGTACACCCAAGGTTATTTTTTCTATTATGGTTTATCATTTTCCTTTTAGTAAAATGTTTTCACGGCCTTTTGACATTAACCATTTTAATCTTGTCTCAGAGTCCGTTATACAACTTTATATCGGAACAGAAGGTATATACTCTTTAGTTCTCTCCCTATGAGTGACATTTGATGTAAAAAATGACATCTTTATATTATTGCAGTTAGATCTATCCGGAATAGATAGGAATAAGGTATCAGGACAAGCTTCTGCAATTCCTGCATCAAAGCCCTATTATGGTCCTAATTCTGGGTAGACATTTTCATACGAGACATTTATATGGTGATATTTATTGTGTTTCTTGCTTTATACAAAAAATACCTATTAGATGTCTTGAAATTTTGCAGTGAAATATCTGCTACTGGTTCAGTTCATGCTATATCCACTGAAGGTGTCAAGGAAGTTACTGAACAAAATAATTATCGATTGGACACGACAGACCTGGACACTTTGGATAATCAGTATACTCACTCAGATTTGGATATGTCTGTTAAGTCTTGTGCACATGTTGAGTGTGGAAAGGAAAATGATTCATATCCTGGAAAAGATACTCAGGAAACTACTGTTGACCATTTGAAGATCTTTCGCGAAGTTGGTAGCATAGAAGAACAAGATGCTGCATATAGTAATGGTGGGCTCCATAATGTTCCTGTAAATGGTGATGTTCATGACATTACACCTGTGACCTCTTCAGCTCCTGAAGCTGTTAACAGTGAAAAAGCTGGGTTGGGAAGCAATGAACATATACCAGATGCTGTCCCAACTTCAAATGAAGAATTAAGCAAAAAATCCAACTTACATGTCCCTGAAGAGAATAAACTGGTGGAGTTTGACTCTTCCCCAACTTCTCTTCAGGAATGTCATCAATCTTTCACAAGGGTGATTATTGATATTGAGTCAAAAGATCTTGACAATGCAGTAATTTCTCCAACCAAACGATCCAGCCAAACTTCAGCTTCCAATACATTGGAAGTCCATAGTACAGAGTCTGGTGATAGCCCATCTCATGAGGAAATTGCTGATGACCAAAATAAAAGCTCATCAACTGCATATCTAGGTGATAAATCACATCAAAACTTTCCACTTGATGAAAAAGAGAAAACAATTTTTGATGAGATAGATAAAACCATTGGTGAAAATATTGGTGATGACAGCAGTTTTGTATCTTCCTTACATAATGCTGAAGGAGTTGCTCTTGACATCAGTTCATCAATGAAATCAGATCTTGATAAGTCCTATCAGTACACGAAATTAAATTCTGCTTCCAATTTGTTGCCTGTAGAAGGCAATGAAGGGGAGGATAAGTTGTCTCCTCGTCAGATTTCTAAATCTATTTGGGAAGGGGAGGCTACTTATAATCCTGCATTGTGGACCCCTAAGGAGATAGAAACTGCAACAGGAAATGAAGATTGCACCTTCTTGGAGCACCCTTTACAGCTTAGGAGCACATACGCCGAGGCAATGGTATATCTAAACAGTTTTACCTGCGCATTTCTTTGAACATTTTATTTGACAAACTAGCACATCTTACATTTTATTCCACAATACCTGTAAACTTGTATAATTGCAGGATTGTTCAGGGACCAGAGACCCCTACGGAGAACCCCTTGTGACCAGTTATCATAGGCGCTTCTCAGGAACTGTTGATTACATTTGGTAGGTGCTATAAGCTGTTCAAGTTTACCTGTCACTGATTTTCTGTGCCATGCTTCTAATTTTATTTTGAACTACAAAGTGCCATGCTTCTTGTAAAAGCATGACTTTTTTTTCATTGACATTTCTGATTTATTACTTTGAATTTTAGTATGCATCCAACTTTTTGCTGTAAACTTTTGTTTAACTAAATGAAAGGAGTTAATAGGAATGTTTTTTTTCCTTTGATCTGTCACTCAGGCGATCTGAAGGTCTTCAAACAACTAGAGTTCTTGCTCCGATGGCTAAACATGCCATGGAATGGACTCCAGGATTCCCAACCAAGGTAAGAAAACCTAGTTTTGTCTGAAATACTGCATGATCTTTATTTTCATCATGTCCTCAATGACCTTCATCACTGTCAGCCATTGAAGGAACCTCCAAATCATTCATAGGTGCAGCAACACCACCTCTAGCATCTTCATCTCTCCAAATTCAACTAAGATGTCTTCATCTGAAGCATCAAAATTGTATTTGCTTCATTCTATTCCGTATCATCAATGTCATAGTCATTTGTTTTCGTAATATCCCTGTTGTTCAATCTTGAATTAGCCCACAAGCACCGCATCAATCATGGTCTTTTGCTGTAAACGATTCTTCTTGGTGTGGACCTAAATAATTGTAAAATTAATGAACACATCATACTAGCCTACTAGGTGGTACAGGTAAATAACTATAAAATCAATCTCATAAATTTAAATTCTTACTGGAAGAAAAGAGTGAAGAAAAAAAAAGAAAAAAAAAGAAAGAAGAAGAAAAATAAAACAAAAGACAAAAAACAGGAGAGAAGAAACATAAAATAAAATAAGAGAAGAATGAGCGGTGGTTGTTAGTGTATATATTGTAGTCAACTATAGTCAACTTGTATAAATAGTCAGACTTGTACAACTGTAGGTTTCTTTCATTGTATATGTTATTTTTTCATCGTACAACTGTCACCATGAAGCAATCCATGCCTATAAATATCTCTTGTACGTAACATTCAAGTGGGAAATCAGATAATAAAAAATATTCTGTCGTTTAGTTTTTCCCTCTCTTTTACCTGTTAATTTTCTAAGATGGTATCTAAATCTTGTTCTTCAAATTCTTATTATTCTGACTCTTCTTGCTGTATTCTTTGGATGGAAACTGTTTTAGCTAGATGTTAGCAATGCCTTTCTAAATGACTTTCTTGAATAAACAATTTATATGACTCAACCACCTGATTTTGAAGTGAGTGATAAGACTCTTGTTTGTAAATTGAATAAAGCTCTCTAGGCTAAAACAAGCACCTTGTCAGTGGTTTCGCAGCTTGCAAACTATTCTTCACCAGATTGGATTTTCCAGTAAAACTTGTGATTCCACTCGATTCGCTTACATAAAACATTTGCAGGTTGTTTATTTTTGGTTTGTGTGGATGATATTATAATAGCAGGTAGCTCTGCTGAGCTGCTTTAAGACATTATGTCCAAAGTTAATGCTATTTTCTCTTTGAAACAACTGGGACAACTTGAAACTTTCTTGGTCTTGAAGTTAAATACTTACCTGACAAGTCTGTTCTAATAACTCAAACCAAGCACATCCGAGATTTGCTTCATAAGATGCATGACATAAGCTCATTCTATTTCAAATTATCTAAACATGGAGCTGATTTGTTCTCTGACACTACATTATATCGTTTAATTGTGGGTGCTCTTCAGTATGCCACTCTTACTAGACCAGAGATTAGTTATGGAGTGAACAAAGTGTGTCAATTCATGACTAAACCTCTTGAGTCTAACTGGACCATTATTTCATGGTTTGCATTTTCAACCTGCATCACTTAACTGCTCTTTAAGCTTAAAAGCCTATTGTGATGCTGACTGGAGATCAGATATAAGATGATCAAAGATTAGATTGGTTTTTTCAACCTGTTGCTTTAAATAAATCTTGTCTCTTCATAAATAAACCCCATGGTTTGTCAGAGCGGTGCAGCGGAATGGTTAGCATATACAACAAACCAAGAAGGGGGTGAATTGGTTTCTTATCGCAAATGATACCTTTAATAATTTGCTTGTATAAATTCAATTCTTTAATACCAAATTAAACAAATTAAAGAGTAAGGAAGAGAGAAAATTGCATAGGTGATTTTTATACTGGTTTGGATCATACAAATCCTACGTCCAATTGTTAATCTCAACCGAGAATTAACGCTTCACTATCACAAACAAACAAACTGTTACAATCACAAATAAAATAAAGCAGTTTAAGGTTAAAACACCTCTTTTGTTACCTCAAGAGATGAAACTCACTTTCTCTGAAACCCACAAGGGATGAACACCTCCTCCGAATGCTTCACGAAGAATAAACACCTCATTTAAATCTTCACAAAAGATGAATACCTCCTTTGAATCTTCACAAAGGATGACAGGCTTTCAACTCAGCAACAACAACAACACTCAATCACACCTTTTGTGAAAGTTCTCGCTCTATGCCAACAACAAGTTCTCAAAGCCACAACACAAGGGTTACACAAACCGTAGAATACACTTATCAAAGCACACAACTAAACAAATATGATGTTCAAAATAAACGTATTTCGTATTTTAGAATGAGAGTCTCAATCCAATTTATAGAGATCTCACTCAAGGATACCTCCAAAGATCTGTTGTCAGCTATTTAATGTGTGATAATCGATTATCCACTTATGGTAATCGATTATGCATTTAATGAATGTACAATGGTAAAAAATTCTCATAATTGCTCGTGATAATCGGTTATGGCAAGTCATAATCGATTACTCGTTTATCATTAGTATAAAATGAGGTTTTCTGATTCAAAACGTTTTTTAACGCAACCTAAGGCAAACAATACAAAGAATCAAAGATAAACCACATCCTATACATAAATCTACTAAATTACAAAAGCTTTAATATAAAACAAGTCTTCATGAAGATCTTCTTGCAACAAGAACACTTGAGACTTGACTTTGAGACATTATCAAAACTTCTTCTTTCAGCTTTATGCTAACATGGTTGATTTCTCATCTGAATCCACCATACAAAACACCTTAATTAGGGGAAGAACACCCCTCCTGCAATTCAAAATATTTTTCCAAAATCCCTTGTTTAATATCAAATTTTGTACAAGTCCTTCATCTCTAGTCTTTACAAATTTACTGGATTGCCACTCCTTGGATGTGAATATCCTAATAAGTGATCCTTTATTTTCATTCGAGCATCCCAGTCATAAGAAGTGGAAATGGTGGTCTTATCAAATCTGTCCCTTTAGTAAATATGTGCAACAAGGAAACAAGATTAGTTCTTGATAGATGTAGCTTGTGATTTTCTTACCGTTCACTAACTTTTCATGATGGAGTGGTATTTCTTCTCAAAATCTTCCTACATCAAATTATTACAGTGAGATGGACAAGGTGTCCTATATAACTTTTGTCTCTTTTGCATTAACAAGTCTCTAGCTGCCTTGTAATTTGCTGCATTATCAATTGCAATTTGGATGACATTCTCTTCCCTGGTATCCTCAACATCATTCATCATCCTGAAATTTTTTTCACCTGTCTTCTATATCTCAGAAGCATCAATAGACTTCTAGAAGACAGTCCCCTTTGGACTATTTACCAGAAAATTAAGTGTGGTCCTTCTGCTATCAGTCCATCCATTTGTCATTATTGTGCACCCATCTTTCTACAAAACAGCTATGTTCTTCAAAGATTAGATTGGTCTTAACCCGTTGCTTCAAATGTTTTTCCTAATATCATGGTATGAACGTAGCTTAAATCTGACATGATATTTGGCAACCAACTCAAGCATCCTCTTGTGAACTCTTCACTATTTGCAACATTAAATGGAATAACATTGTTGTAGAAAAATAGAGCAATTACTTGACATGCATCCTTCCTTTTAACTTTTCTTGAAAATTGCATTAGATTATAGGAGTTTGATTGTCCCTTTTCTTGAAAATACTTGATGAGTCCTTACTCACAATATTTGCATTTCATATTTCTTGCTTTCCCATCAATTGAAACTTCAATCGATCAATCCCACCTATTAATTCTTTTTCACAATATTTACATTTCACATTTCTTGCTTTCCCATTAATTGAAACACAATGAGTGTAGGCAGGAACAATCTTGGTTCCAATTCCATTTCTTCTTCTAGGAGCGTCACTTGAACCACCTGATGCCATTATTTCCTTCAAATTCTAAATAAAACTAAACACGCCAGCAAAAATAGAAGCAAGTAGAACACCAAAGAAGGATAACAAAATTAAAGTGAGCCCTAATGACTGCGAAGGCAACACCAGCAATGCTGGTCCTGACTCATGAGTGTTGCAATGTTGACATTGGTGAAGCTCAGCATGAGTGCTCTGATTGTTCTTGATGATGGCAGTGATGACGTTAAACAAAAAGCTCAACAACAGCTATGAGCTCAATGTCAAGAGGTGTGTATGCTCTTGCTGTCATAAGTGTTGGGCCTTTCTGTTTAGGTCGACTCATTTTTTAGCCAACAATGGGATGTCAAACCTATAAGCCTTACAAGGTCGGAAGGATAGACACGGCCCATGATCCGTTCATTGCGATCTCGCTGCTATCTGTTCCTCCTGCAATCCAGTGTCTACCTCAGCTTGTGGTGTTCTTCGTACTTGTAGGGCCGTGTGAGTTTACTCACGATTTTGACAACATTACCCACATGTCAAATAAGAGCTTTTTGTTCATAAGGTTGTAACCTAGGAGGTGGATTCTTTCAGTAATGGGAGTTCGATGTACAGTGGGTGGTATCATATTAGTCCTCAAAATAAGAAAGTTTTGAAAAAACCCTAAAGTTGCAGTCTGCCATTCACTCTGTTCCAAAATTTAGAAAGTAGTTAAGTCATCATATTAACGTATGTTTAAGGCCCAACCTCCCAATTTTCAGCAAGTTATAACTTCAGAAACTTATATGACATCCCAGGAATTTATTTTGAATTTTCTTACTTCCAGCGCCAATGCGACATGCTTTGAACTTTTAAAGACCACATGGTGTTTTAATTTAGGTTTCCATGATATAGCCGTATGTGTTGACAACTGAACTAGATTCCTTTCATGTATAATTTCCCTTGTCACTTCCCTTGATTTTGCAAACTGTTACTTGAAATGCGTAGTTTGTTATTTATTTTAAGCTTTTCTTTGCCTCTCAATCGTACAGAAATGGGGTAGTGATCATATTGCATTGGTGACCGAGCTGGCTTTCATGAAAGATGGTACCGACATCTCCACCAAGGTTTAAATAGCAGTTCATTCAATAACCAGTGGACTTATAGGATCGTGTTATGTATCGACCTTACGAGGCTCTTTAAATTCAAATCAGTGGTGGATTATCTACAATTTTCTGACACTCACTCGTGAGGATCCAAATCCCCTGCCCTAATTTGTCCCCTCTTGTAACCTGTAGGATACATAAAGGTTCTTCTGCAATTGTTTATTTGTAAATTATGAATTCATATCGATCCCAAGTCATTCCTGTACATTTAATAAATACATTTAGCGCATGATATTCAGATGTCTTTTGTTTTTGAGCTGTTAATTAACTGCTTAAGATGGATTGAATCTGGTATTTTCTCAAATTTGGAGTTGTCTTGTCCAGGATAATGCTACCCATGGAATTGTTGAATGCTATTCTACAGTTTCCTCCACTATTGGGATATCCTGAGAAAAGATTGAGGCTTTGATTTATGATTCCTATAATTAGGGAAGAATTTAGACTGTGTCTTACAATTTTAGCAAATAAACTTGAACAATTTTCATGAAAGTGTAGGCTTCAAGTCACTAAAACATGAATAACTATTTATTGTAATGTACTAAAATCATACATTAATTAATTTTTAAATTGAGTGTATTAAGAAGCTATATTTTTAGATTTTATCGAAATATAAGTTTGTTTTATTTAGTAGTGTTATTACAAAATAAGTTTTTATGAACGTCATATTATCCTACAAAAATGTTTATATTTTATGAAAAATTTAATTTTTTTCCGTATAAATTGATTAAATTTGTCATTAAGGAATTTAACATGCCCAATATATTTACCTTGAAATAAATTATACGTAATATTCATCGTATAAGATTTGTGATGGAGTTGCTCATTATTTTTCCCAATATTTTAAAAAAGTTGAAGCAAGATGTTTTTTTTCCAATTAGCCTAACAGTTTAATCCGGAATAACTTATTTTCATCCATACAATTGCAGTAAGAGCTGTGTTGGGTTAATGGCTTCACCTTCACATCTTGTATTATCAACCAACTCCAACACCTATGGTTGCCTCCTCTCTTCCATGTGCAGTCATTTAAAAGGCGTTGGATATGTTTAAGTGGGAACTGTATTAAAAGAAAGGAAAATGATACTCACAACATTTTAACATCATTTACGTGTAATTATGTGATTGATCTATATTGGTGTTTATGATTATTATTATTGATTGTGAAGTAATTTTGAACCAATCATATAATGACACGTAGATGATGTCAAAATATTGTCAAAATATCGTTATCCTAAAAGAAATTCATGATGAGAGATGGGTTGAATTGAGTCAACAGTACACATTCCAAGAAACAAAGAAACCCAATTATGGTAAGAAGAAAGATGTTATTACTATGTTACATTCTAAAAAAAACAATGAAGCAGTATTCCTATAGACAAAATTCAATTGAAAATATTTACAAGAAAATGTTCACATATGTGAATTCAATCATATAATTTATACGAAACACAAACAAATATTTATATCAATGAGACTTTCACACCTTTTTGGGTTTATCCATGTTTTTGTGGAAAAATCTCTTATGCGAAAACAAACCTAAAGTTCAATGTTAAACTAAAAATAGTTATGTTAACCCGATAATGTCTTAGCTGAAGTCATTAACAAACTCCAATATCAATTCAAATATTCACAAACAAGAATCTTATTTTATCATACAAATTGACTAATGTAAAAATAAATTCAACCATAAGTTAAATCTTATATATTCTCCAATATACTTTTCACATGTATAAACCTAATATCATAATAAACATTAAGTAATGCCACTGCACATTGATTACTTTAAGAGTTGACATATCACATAAAAAATACACTTAAGTGAGACAATGAATTTCATATATCAACAAGTTCATCCAATAACATATAAAGTGAGATATATTCTTTCAATTAGGTGATGTTAGAGACACAAATTCATTATTTGTTGAAGTGACACTATAAGAGCACTTAAGTAAAATACAATGTCTTTAAAAACTAAAAACATGTTCTTATCAAGGAGTATTCTAACCATTTGATGGAGATTGGATTGAAGAAGCTCCTTCAACAAATTATGAACTCTATATAGGTTGAGGAAACTCCTTCAAAAGTGATGAACTCCATGGAAGAGATGATGTAGCAGAAGAAATTTGATAAAGAGATGAAGATGGTGATTTGAATGGTGTGGTCTAGTATAGTTTCTCTAAAGAGATTGGGTCAATTTTGAAGGATAAAGTATGAAAATATCGAATAGAAGACATCTCGAAAGTGAGAACTCAAGAAGAGAAGATTTGCAAATTTGGAAAAGTACTTTTACATTCAATCAAGTTCTCAAAATCATACAAACTGGTGTCTCTCCTTTTATAGGTGAAGAAGAAAGGCTAAAGTACAAGGAGAAGCGTAAGACATTTAATGGAGGAGTCTAAACATCCCCCCTGGGATAGCCTTCAACTAACTAGTCTAACATTTAATGCAAGAGGTTCCTTGTAACTAAGTCCTTCCAAAATCCATTTTTAACCCATTTCTAACTTATTTAGGCGTCACCTCTTTTCTAAGGTCTTATTGGTGCATTCTCCTCTACTTTAAGGGCACCAATCCCTCTAAACAAGACTAAAAAAAGTTTCTTGACCAAATATAAGGCCTTATGAAGATAAACATATTTACAAAATTGTTTAAGATAAAAGAAGAAGACTAAAAATGTGATCCTCCACAAGAGTAGAAACCTTAAAGCTCCACCTTCTTATAAGTGGTCTAAATTCCTCTAAGACTTAAGAGAAAGCAAGAATAAGCTTGAAAGTCTTTCTTCTTCTTCCTTCAATCTCTTATCCTTAGCTTAAGTTGATGTTCTAGAGATTAATCTCTATTTAGTTCCTAAAATGAATTCCATCACCATTCTTCCTTTATTCCAAACATTCTGCATCTTTCTTATGAGTATTCATCTTTGTGTTGAGCTGAAGGATAATATTGATGTATAATTTTAACATTTTGTTGATAGTCTTTAAAAAGGTAACTTGTTGATTAACTTTACTTTCCAAGTAACATTTAAATCAATAATATACATAATATATCCATATTTAAGTTCAATCACTTGTATGGTTCCCCAAAGAGGGTTGGGTTCATTACTTTTTTGTGCTTAACCAATGATTGTACAACGCTTTAAGCGAAATACAGTAAATGATTAATGCTTAAGAAAATCACTCTTAAGAAATATATAAATAACTCTTAATTGGAATTTTCTAAAGCGAATGTTCATGTTTAAGAGACAATTTTGAAGTAACATACTGGTGATGCTTAAAGAAAGTTATTTATCTAAATGTGTTATCTTATTATTACTTGAGCATAATATTACTTATGCTCAAATGACGCAATGAACTGATGTACTATTGATTGCTGTGAATTATGTTTTGCACCTTAAACAATTGTATTGTAAGTGATTGTTAGGTGAAAAATGTAATAGGCATGGGAGTTCATCAAAATAGAAGGTGATGAATAACGGGGGTAGATTTGAGTCATAATATCATTGAGGATGTGTAGTATATAAGTTGATTAAAGAAAATATGATTGTTTAGATATGAGTGGTTCACTCTAATTTTAATGGTACAAGTAGAAATGATGCACAAAAAATACCCATATATAGTTGTGCATACAAAAATATCAATCCACACATAAAGTATTCTTACAAATTACTCTTATTTTTCATTTCAATTACAAACACATTGCTTCAACATGTTAATATCTTTTAGAAAGGACTAATAAACTACAAAGATTGCATGAGTATCTCAACTAAATAATTACATTTTAAAAATATTACCTCCGACCTTATATATTGCAGACAACTAGGAATATTTTTTTTCTTAAATATAATTAACATAAAATTATTTTCAAATGCATTGATTATAATTTTTCATACCATTAATTTATAATGAGACATCCAGTAGTCTCTAATGAAGGTGGATGCATTTATTAGGATAAAATATATATTGGATAAAATAATTTATTGAATTATTAATCATGTCATTAGATATAATCCCTACTTAAACTATTTAATTCGATTACTACATCTCTTAAATAAAAATTTAAATATAATATTATTAATTAAAATTAACCCATTAAACTATTTTGAATTAGTTTTAATGATTTAAACATTTTGTTATATATATATATATATATATATATATATATATATATATATATATATATATATATATATATATATATATATATTAATGGATGGATTCCATTATTTTTATCAAATAAATGAGATCAAAATATGCTAATGATAAATTAGGAGTTCTTCAATCTATCATAAGTGTATTCATCTAAAACCATTAGAAAAGACAAAATAAAAGAGAACACGAGTGACAATGACTAAGACAATTTTTCTTCTGATATGTATTAAATATGAGACATTTTTAAAAGAATGTATATACTTTGTATATATATTGACAATCACAAATTATATTGTAGGTATTGGTCTTTAAGGATGTTACAAATGGATGTACACCATGTTTGCACCCCACAAAATACGCTTGTCTGTTTTTCCAACACGTTCTTATTTCTGCATGCATGCATACAGCCACACTCTTTTTCTATCATTCTTTCTCTACCCTGAGAGAGAAAGAAACATCTAACAATAATACTCCCTCTGGATGCTCCAGAGGGATACTTTTCTTCCACCTGTTCCTCCACCTGTTCCTCCCACAACGAGACCTAGGATTCGCCTAGGCTCGCCATTGAAGTGAGTCTTTTTCTTTCTGTTTTTCCCTTCTGCAGATTAAATATTGTGCACTTTTATTTATCAAATGAATCTCATCATCATGGTTGCATGATTCATAGATAACTTTGTTTTTTTGTAAACATATGTGATCAAAGATTCAAGTTTTGTTGTGATTGAATGGAAAAACATTCACAATCCATTATTTAGATATCATTACCACAGCAAATGTTTGACTCACAATTTTCTGCAATATTAAGGATTGTGATGAATCCACAATCCTTTCCAACCATAATTTAAATTAAAAAGTATTTGCAAAGAATTTAAGAGAAGATTGTGATATGTGTTCACTGTCAGGAATAACAATGATGTCCATCGATTTAACCCCAGTTGGATTTTATATATATATATATATATATGTTCTAACAGTGAATTCAATTATTTAAATCGTGGTTTATGTGGCTGGTGTAGGAATTAATTGAAATATTTAACTGGGTTCTTTTATCCAAGTTGTTTACACATGGTCAACCAACAAAATTATGGAAGTCCTTTATTTCCTAGTGCTTAAGAAAAGAAAAATGAATCTCCAAACTTTCATTTGTTTTCATCTCAAGATATTATAGTATTCTCAAATGTAACTAGTTCTGGAAGTTTGTGATTTGATGATCTAACTTTTCTTGTTTGCATCAGATATGGAACCTTTTGCAGGAGTCATTAAGGATTTCAAAGGAAGGGCTGCTGTCTACAGACATGATTGGACCAGTGCATTATCTTCTGGGATTAAGTATAATTCTTGTTTATCTTAGTCTTTTGGGGAAACAGTGTCATATTGATGAGACTTTTTCTCCCCCTTTTTACTTTTCACTGTTATCTGAGCTTACTTTAGATTTGTGATTCTTTGAGTAATATGTTAGGATATTGGCTCCAACTTTCTACATATTCTTCGCTTCAGCTCTTCCGGTTATTGCTTTTGGGGAGCAACTTAACAGGGATACAGGTAAAACTTTTCTTCAACAATTTGTAGTTACTTTCAGTGGCCAATGCTATGCTTTTTGTTCCATAACCAAGCATCCATATCATGTTTTATAGGTGGAAGCTTAAGTACAGTTGAAACACTAGCATCAACTGCTATTTGTGGAATTATCCACTCAATAGTTGGTGGTCAGCCTATGTTGATTTTGGGAGTTGCTGAACCAACTGTTATAATGTACACTATTCTGTATCAGTTCTGCACAAAAAGTCCAGATCTTGGTGTTGAGATGTTTTTGCCTTGGGCTGGATGGTATGTATCTATCTATGATGCATAAATATATTCTAAATACATGTATAAGATATACATTTAAATATGTACATAAATTCATATCAATAATATCCTTACTAGATATCGCTATATATGAACAAAAGAAAAACTGTGAATCATTTGTCATCATAAATCTTTTCCATTGTGTATCAAAACGAATAATATCATACTTTATGATCCATATGTAGGTATATTATGTATATCATTATTTATGTGAAACAAATCAAGTAATCGGTACTTGGTAGTTATCTATGTTTGACATTTTGGTTTTACCATGTTCTAAACTTTTGAAATATAGTTGTTTGAACTGTAGTATTTCTACATCTACGTTGTATGTTCAATTGTGTTTCAGGGTTTGTGTGTGGACAGCTATGTTACTGATTTTGCTTGCAACTTTCAATGCCTGCACAATTATCTCGAGGTTCACAAGACTTGCAGAGGAATTATTTGGCATGTTAATCACTGTCCTTTTCTTCCAAGAGGCTATAAGGGTACATTGCTGACCCTTGGAAGCAAAATAGAATGTTAATTCTACACTTCAAGATCTAACCAAAAAATCATGTGATCCTCAGGGAATCAAGGGTGAATTCGATACACCCGTATCAGAAAATCCTTCTGCAGAGGAACATAAATTCCAATGGCGGTATATAAACGGACTACTTGCAGTCATTTTCTCTTTTGGAATACTTCTCACTGCCATGCTCAGCAGAAGAGCAAGAACATGGAGATATGGAACAGGCAAGTGCCTCCAAGTATCTGCATTTATACTGGTAGATATTGTTAAGATATCATTAAATATTGTTAGTTACAGATGTGTTAGTTTTAAATGTAACGGGTTTAGACTTATCTCTCAGTATTTTTCTATATATAAATGCATAGCCCTATGTGCTCAACCCAGGATTCATCCATATGAGGCCATGCTCAAAGTTTTAAACTTTTCATGCTTGGGGATAGTTGGAAGAACTTTATCATAAGAATCTCTATAGAAGAAAAGAAAGTGAAAAAAGGGTTATTCCTGAAGTTAAAATTAGTTGTTTATATGAAGTAACCTATGCTTAAAGTAAATTTAGTGTTTGAAGTGCTTCTCTTGTTTTTCTTTTCCAGAAGTGTTTGTGGAGAAACTCTTCCAAACATGCTAATGATTTATAAGTATATTTTTTCACTTTTTTAATCTTCTTTGTGTCATTCAATGCAGGGTGGATGAGAGCTATTGTTGCAGATTATGGGATTCCATTGATGGTTATGCTTTGGACTGGACTATCCTATACTGTACCCGACAAAGTTCCATCTGCTGTTCCTAGAAGGCTGGTTTGTCCACTTCCCTGGGAACCTGCTTCTCTCTATCACTGGACAGTAATAATGGTATCATTACCCATATTATGTACTTTTTCTTATCTTCGAGTGAAACAGAACAAGTCCTTTTTTCATGGCTAGAATTAGTTTTAGTCCTTACATTTTAAAAATGGTCTCTATCCCCATACTAATACTTCATACCAAATCCCTCACCTTAAAAAAATGTACAAGGATCAGAATTGTCAGTTTTAAAATGGAGGGACAGAAACTAATTTTGACCATTTTTTAAGGGACATAAAACAATATTTTACCCTTTTTTTTAATCTTCTTATGAAACAGAATGAGTCCCTTTGATGGTGTAGGATGCTTAACAAAAAATCCTTTTTTCTTCTTACTTTTGTTGATTTCATCATGATCTTGGATAAAGGTTGTTAAACATTGTATACTATAATTAGTAATTTTCTGTCAGACAAGTTCTAAAAACATCTAATATGGTTGATGGCAAAGTGCAGGATATGGGAAAGGTACCCGTGCTTTACATCTTTGCAGCATTTATTCCAGCTGTGATGGTAGCAGGTTTATACTTCTTTGATCATAGTGTAGCTTCTAAGATGGCTCAACAGAAGGAATACAATCTTCAAAAGCCAAGTGCTTATCACTATGATATCTTCCTTCTTGGTATACTGGTATACCATTTTCTGCAAAACCTTGCTACCTAAAACATTACTTTGTGTAAACTCCATTAATTAGTTCTCTGACATATCTATATCCTTTTCATGTGTAGACTCTGATTTGTGGTTTACTTGGTCTTCCTCCATCAAACGGAGTCCTTCCTCAGTCCCCCATGCATACAAAGAGTTTGGCAGTTCTAAGGAGGCAGGTAAGTATCATCTTTGTTTTCCATCAAGACCCTTGAGCCTAAAACACTAACTACAATATATTCTTATATTATTACTGTATGATTTTGTAGATGGTCCGAAAAAAGGTGGTAAAAAGTGCCAAGGATTGCATTAAGCAACAAGGAACCAACAATGAATTATTTGGAAAGATGCAAGCTGTGCTTGTAGAAATGGATTCTAAACCAAGTGTTAAGTATTGCTGACTTGATACTATTTATATGTGCCTATTTGTTCAAATCCAACAGCAGTTTGATAGACATTTTGGATTTGGTCCAGACTCAAGACTTGAAGAATTTGAAGGAGGCTGTAATGCAATCTTCTGATAATAATGGAGAAACTCGTACATTTGATCCTGAGAAACACATTGATGCCTACATACCTGAACGTGTTAATGAGCAAAGAATTAGTAACTTATTGCAGTCTCTCCTGGTTGGTCTATCAATTTTTGCCATTTCTGTCATCAAAATGATACCTACTTCAGTTCTGTGGGGATATTTTGCATACATGGCTATTGATAGTCTACCAGGGAATCAATTCTGGGAAAGAATATTGCTTCTCTTCATCTCACCAAGCCGGCGCACCAAGTAAGTATCCCTACAAGTTTCAAGAGAAATTCTATGTTATCCTAGGAAATTTAAAGATTTTGGTACTGTTATTAAGGCACTCTCTCCCTCTCTATCTCTCTTGGTGTTCTCAAACTCATTCAACTACTGGTCCAGTACCAAAAACCTTATATTTCTAAGGGTAACTGAACCACTCAACTCAACTTTTAGTCTATAAATAATGGTTTTGAAATTGATATATTGCTTCTTGGTTTTCAATACTTTCTATCTTGTTGAATTTCTAATATGAATTTAAGTCTTACATTGAGTAAAAATGAAAAAGTTGAACATTATATAAGGTAAAAGACCGATAAATCTATTGTTTTAAGATTTTGGATTGAAAGTAACGTTAATAATTCCTTATAAGAATTGGATTCCGGTCCTATTGATGTTGTAGATAATCTAGCATTGGTGTACAGAATGTACTTAGGCTTTTCACAAGGCTGCATATATAGTGTAGTAGGTCTTTCATTTTTCCCTAGGTGTCCAATCAGTGTTATTTTCATATAGTACAAAAAGCTAATTACATTTTCTATTTTGTCATTGCTCTAATGTGAGTACTTTTTGGCAGAATTTTGGAAGGTCCTCATGCCTCGTTTGTGGAATCAGTGCCATTCAAGACCGTAGCCATGTTCACAGTCTTGCAGTGTGTGTACTTTTTAATATGTTATGGAGTGCAATTGATACCTATAGGAGGAATACTTTTCCCATTACCTTTCTTCCTTCTCATACCCATAAGAGAGCACTTGCTTCCCTACATATTCAAGCCTATTGATCTTCAAGAACTAGATGCTGCTGAGTATGAGGAAATTCTTGGAGTTCCAAATTCGGTATGTCCTGTGCTCAACAATGTAGTTATATGTTTGTACACAATAATTTCAAATCCAAACCTTTTAACAATCTTCACACTGTTTGATCAGATGAAAGATCCAAGTCTGGATGACAACAACGCCGAGATATTGGATCAGATGACAACTTACAGAGGAGAATTAAAGCATAGAACTGTAAGCCAAAGGAGAAACACAATCTTCAATGAAGAGAATCAACTGATAGATATTTATCTATAAGGTATCCATGATAACATGCTGATAAGAGTAAAAAAACTGACCTTTTATTTTTCACAAATGATGAAAATTGAGTTTAAAAGATACAAGTTTGTATTGTTCAAACTCATTTTTGTTGAGTTTTGTAGGACCTATTAAATGTGACTATAAATATGTCTGATACAACCATACCTATATCACCAAAACTAAAACTTAGCTTGTAATCAAATGACTCTGTAAAAATGTCATCCACATTTTTTTCATCTGACTATTCAAATCTGATAAACAGTCTACATTTATAGTTTTCATTTCACAAGAGAGTTCTGACTGATTACATAACCCTTTACCCTTTAAAGGTTTGAATAAATATATGCAGATATAGTGTTTGTTTTATTGCTTGTCTTTGAATGATGAGTTATGGAATGGTGTTGGACAGGTTGGGCAGCTTGAAAAATGATGAATCTCTCTCCATTGGCATGCAGAAATGGGTTTGGTATGACTATGATCATGAATGGAATATTCAAGATAACTGTGAAGTCAGCAAAAGCTGAAGCATGCAATGTATGGAAACATAATCAGAAGAAAAAGGAAATGCAAATTGGAAAGAAAAAAATTTGGACTTCGATTAATTGGCCTCGATACTGTTACAAGGAAACTACATATAATTAGCTTGTTTTGTTCAAGGATCATTTATCCTTCATTAATAGGCTACAAAGTTCTGAAAAGAATAGATTTAGCACTTGTGTTCAAGTGAAAATATAGATAATGTCTTATATATGTATGTGATGTATGTGTTCATTGGACACTTCCAGGATTTTGTAAGTATTCTTTGACCCAGTGGTGTAGACATTGTAATGCTGCATGTTGATTTTGTAGCAAAGATTTTGACAAAAAATTATATAATATTAGTATTTGCGAGACCTAAAAGCTTTAGATTTTTTTTATGATGCAGTTTACATCTTAGTTAAGCTATAGAAAAATTGGAATTTGCTGATTGAAGTAATGGATCGTCATAAAAAAGATGAATATTCACACATAATAACTGATAATAATTTCTACAGTATTTGTTTCTTTATGTTGTCATAGGTAATAAATGATGTGTAAAAGATATTAAATAAAAAAAACATGTTTTCACAAATAATCTTTTTCTTGATTCCAAATCAGATTATGAATGCACGAATTTATGCTGATTGAGCTTCATTAGTTTAGTTTGAGTTTTCTGATAGGTAGTTTTGAATTATTTATAAAAATATATAAATTAAACTGTAAGACCTAGGAAATCAGCACTGCAAATCTCAGTCACATCACCATTAATACACACGCCACGTCACTGCTCCGGGTAATTAAAACCCACTTTGCACTGCATGCACGAGCGCCATGTGTCGAGTTGGAAACTTCTGAAATCAGAAGTGGGGGTGCAGGTGTCAGCAGAGGAGACGCTCGTTCGTCTGGATTTGGGATGAACAAAAATAATTTTCGAAAAACCCTCCCACTCACCTGCACGCATGATAAGTGCAAAAAAGTAGTTAATTTTCATATGGAATTTGAGCACTTATGTTTTGAATTGAGTACATTTGTATCAATTTTCCCCAATCTAAGAAAGATGAAATGTAATCACAGGTTTCTGAGTTATTGAGTAAAAGGAAATCATTTGATCCCTAGTTTGTATACATTTCAGGTAAACTAAGAGAGAAGAGCAAATTCTGCAATATTTCGCCCAAGCTAGAATGATTTCGCTTAAGCTAGAATTGTCCAGGAAGCCATTACCTTAAAAGTCATTCTCGCTTAAGCGAGAATATTTTAGCTTAAGCGAGAATGATTATCTTCTCCAAGAAGTTTCTTCTCGCTTAAGCGAGAATAATTTAGCTTAAGCGAGAATTCGGGCAGTTTATATACTTACGAAGCAGAAAGAAAGGGGGAAATGGAGAGCTACGGAGAAAGGAGTACCCAAAGAGTTTTTCTTCCACTTTAGTTGTAGGATCTTCTTCTTCATCTCTTAGAATGCTAATGGCTACTATGAGTGGCTGATCTCTTCTCTTGGGATTGAATGTAATCGATTCGAACTCGGATGTAATCTGGTGATATTTATATATAGCATTTCTGTTTTTATTCAACATTGGTATTTTTGTTCTGCTTTTAATGCTTGACTCTACCTGATCAATAGTTTCATGAATGTGGATTTTAGACTTGACTGGAAAGTATTTCTAAAACCCTGATTTGAGCAAGAATACTTGATATTCTGTGATGCTAGGGATAGATTTCAGTTTATCAATTGCTTATAACACTTGAATATAATGCTGGACAGTTTGTTGGATATGTGAGGAATCAATATTCAAGGAACTGATCTTATGAATTTTATATGCGAGGAATCGATATAAATGACTTTTGTGTGTTGCATCAATATTGGTAATTTCAGTTGCTATATGTTTGTATTCATCCAGATTGCAGACGAGTGAGATAGATGAATTCAATCCCAACTTCTCATATTAACCTTTGTTAAGTTATTTGTTGTTATTATTTTACTTTCACGCAACGCAGTTTTATTTATCAACATCCATCATGAATCAAATTGAACATCCTTGTATATATACTATTTGAGATAACAATTTATCTATTTAATCGAAACTGTTCCTCGTGGGTTCGACACTCTTACTTAAAAAAATCATTATACTACAATTGACTATTGGTACGCTTGCCAAAAGTTTAACAACGCACTCATCTTCTTCCTCAAAACCCAACCTTTCATTTTCTCCATCTTCTCTCTAGAAACCTTCAACTTCTCTCTACTGTTACTCATTCTCTTCTTATCCGTTCAACATTCAGAACCGTAGGAACGTTCCCTACGCCGTGAACTTCATTTTGGTCCGAACAACTTTCGATTCTGTAAACGGTAAGTTTTCCAACCCATACGCTCGTTTCTGGAATTCCTGCGAACCCAGATTCAGTTGCATGCAAGGATATAAGTTGATTTCTTCTGCGTTTCTTTGGTTAGATTTAGTTGAAGAAACTTAAGTGACCATTGAGGGTAGAAAAGCCATAGTTGGACGAGTCAAAGTCGGACTCTTAGGACGTTGCACCCACTGATCCGGGTAAGGGAAGCTTATTAATTTAATTTATACTTGTATGTTATATGAAAATATGAGATGAACTGGATGCATGAGCTGTATGCTGATTGATTGGTTGTGAACGATCGCTGTTAGGATGAATATGATTTCTGTGTGTTTAACTGCATGTGGAGTTTGATACGTATGGATTGAGAGATGTATGATTATAGTATGGTTTGAGTTATTAATATGATGAATTCTATAAAGTATGTGAATTAATAATGGATATGAATTTATAAAGTATGAATCGCATGAGAAAGGTTGAGTTAAGATAGTTGAAAAATCTGGATATGATAATTCTCCCTATGATAAATTACGCTCGTCATCGTACGGTCTTATACCGTTCGGTTTCCCTGAAATTGACTTAGAATGGAATTCTTTCATTCGAAAAGAACTCTGATCGAGAACGAGCGTCCCCACTTGAATGACTATGTTGAGCGTTCGGCTCAGCATAGAGATGCCGTATACCTTAAGTTAAATAATATTAAATTCCACCTTAAAATAAGTAACGCTCGGCCTTATACCAAGCTTTCGTCCTAATTAGCGCTCGGTCTTATACCAAGCGTTCGTCCTAAATAACGCTCGGTGTTATACCAAGCGTTCGTCCTAAATAGCGCTCGGTCTTATACCAAGCGTTCGTTCTAAGTAGCACTCGGTCTATACCAAGCATTCGTCATGATTGGTGCTCGGTCATCTACCTAGCGTTCGCTTTAATGTAGTGTTCAGTCTTATACCGAACGCTCGTCCTTACCTTTGATTTCTTAACGGACGTAAATAGCGTTCGTTCAAATACTTAGTAAATGTTTATTGATGCGTTCGGTCATTGACTGACATTCGATTCCTTTAAACTAATGATTCTCAGTGTATTCAATTTCTCATCTTGTTGTATATTCATCCAATTGGATTCGGCTTAACATCTTGGTACTTAGAATATTTTGAATAATTGTTGTATCACTCTAGAGTCATTACATTCAAATGATTCGAGTAGCTGTGTCGTTCGTCAAATACTTATGTGTCGTTTTATTTTAATTGGTGACGAGTCCTTCTAGGTCTCGCTTTTCACGTTCGTCCTCGTCCTTCAGAGGGTTGAACGCTCGTCTTTTTATGGAAGTGGAACAAAGAATGAAAATGTTATTAAGAGGAAGTGTTAAGATGTGCGAACAGTGTAAGAACTGAAATTATGATATTGGATTTTGGACGAGCGTTCCAGGGAGGAACGTCTCATATATGTTGAATATTGGATTGGTAAAGTATGACTGTGGGTATGCTAATGCTGGCTTGGTCCATCCTGATATTCCGTGATACTCATCTTCACGTAGAGGAGGATAGTTCATGCGTGGGAATGGCAGGAGGTTCTATTCCTTAGGGATACTTTGGATAGGGCTAACCTCGAGTGGCAGCTGATGATTGTATTCCAGTTACTACATCACTCGGGTGCAAGGACGCCTGTAGCTACACGGTTCATACAGTCCGGACGGTCGGTCTAGTATCTATATATATATATATATATATATATATATATATATATATATATATATATATATATATATATATATATATATATATATATATATATATATATATATATATATATATTTCTATGTTAAGTTACATGATGTGTGTGTGAATTGTAATGTTAGATGTATGTGTTGATTGTATGAATTAAATTATATAAGCTTACCCTTTCGTTTTTTCTTGTGTTGTCCATTTGTCTATGTACGTTCGTCCTGTCTTGCAATGATCATCCGTGTGGATGTGAGCAGAAGGCGAGGCCACTTTGGAGGAAGTGATCGAGGAAGAAAACATGGTTGAAGTTGAAGTGAAAGCGGAGCAGTAGGATGTCCGTCTTTCTTTTGGTTTAAGTGTTCGCGTTTGGATTGGACGTTCGGTTATTTATTTTTGTAAAACCGTTCGTCCTAAAACTGTGTTATTTCCGTTTCATGTATAGTGATTCTGTACTGAAGCCGTTCGGCTTTTGCTCTTTGTTTTAGTAATGAAAAGACTGCATTATTTTACTGTTAATTGTAATTAATTCTAATTTATAGTAATTACTGTATTTTGGGATGTTACATAAACCAAACCATCTTGATTTAATTTAGGGTGTTGGATTTACTTTATTTCAAATATATATGATAAGAAAAACAACATATAAAGATATAAAATTTATAATTTATTTTCATAAAATTTTAAGTTAAGGCTAATGTCACGATCTTTTATATATAAGTGTCTTAATGATTCATGTCTCAAATCTTCCAATGATATAAATGATTGTATGAAAAAAGAGAGAGGTTAAGTTATAATTTTTAGCAGAATTCACAATCTTGTTAATAAGTTTGTATTTTTTTTAATTTTAGTTCTTGAATTCGTAATCATTCATATAATTTTATTTTCTAAATTTTAATCTCTTAATTTTTTTGTTTATTCGTACCTATGTTTAGTTTTAAATTTTAACAATGTATTAAATGATTATCAAATTAGTTTAATGACAAATTTCTGCAGCTACTATAGTATTTTAAATATATAAAAATTGATAAGGATCGATCATGCATTTTTCTCCTAATTTCACTATGTCATGTCCAAATTAGCAAAACAATTATGGACAGCTAATTAAAAATTAAAGGTAAGAAAATTTATGAAAGAATTACAAATAATTAAATATTAAGGAACTAAAATTAAAATATAATTAAGAGTCAAAGTTGTAAATGTATACAATATAAGAACCAGAATTATGATTGCAATTATAATTAAAATATGTGAGGACACGCCTCCTCTTTGGATTGAGTCCTAAAATTTAAAGTTTAAATTATGTGAAAAGCGTGAAAAGATTATGATGCATTTTAGAAGATAAAATGCATCTACAATTTTTTATTAGAAAAGTCCATGATAGAAATTATAACTAGTTTTAGATTTTATTAAATATATATTTAGCTTATTATAATTTTAAACTTTGATAATGAATGAAAAGGATAATTCTCTCTCTCTCTCTCTCTCTCTCTCTCTCTCTCTCTCTCTCTCTCTATATATATATATATATATATATATATATATATATATATATATATATAATATTTATATGTTATAAGATAATTGAATTTGTATATTATTATCATATTTATATATTTATTTATATTATGTCTTATATCTTTAAATTTCTTATTAGGACTAATATTAAAAGTCTCATTTCTATTTTTTTTATGTATTTTCATCATTTGTTTAATTATTATTATAATATATATAATTTTTTAATTAAGATTTGTGATAGAATGTACAATTTCGATAGGTAATTTTTTTCCAACTCAATTCATGACTCTATTTGTAATTTGTCTTGTTTTGTTTTCATTGAGCACATTTCATTTTATTCACTTTTTTGTTACTACCACAATCCTAGAAGGTTTTATCTCATTTATATTGATTTTCTTTTTCAAAAATGGCAACAATATTGTAAATAATCTTGAAAACGATAACTTTACATGTATAATATTTGGTATTACTACATCTCAAGATTTTAATCCTACACCTGTTCGTTATCCTCCACTTGTTCGTTAAGTTACTTAATCACTAAATTTTGTTTATTCTTTTCAGTCTTCTTCATTTATATCCCTTTTAACCATAAATAATTTGTCTAAAACAAAGATGGATATGAATCTATCAAGCATTACAAAGCTCTTTTAGTTACTGAAAGATTCTCTCATAAATGTGGTTAAGATTATGAAAAGACCTTTTTCCGATTGTTGCTACTATTTGTCAATTAATTTTTTTTCATATGGATGTTGAAAATGCTTTGTTAAATAGTTATATCATAGAAGAAAAGGTGTACATGATACCTCTTCCTAGTGTTTCTCATAATCAAGAATAATTTTGAAGACTAAATATATCTAATAAATTCAAGAGTAATATGATTGATCCTTTTAGGGGTTCTCTACTTATACATAAAAATTAATATTTAAGAATTTTAGTTCAATTAACGTTTTCAAGAGATTTTTGTTTATCTTCTTTAGTGTATCATCTTCGTATGCTAAATTGAATTTTAATGTTTTTAGAAAGAAATCAATAGTTTAAAATGACAACTGTGATTAATATTTTGATATAAGAAAAGTATTATTTAGAAGAACTTGTTATTTTATTTTGTTTATATACTATATATATATATATATATATATATATATATATATATATATATATATATAACAAAATATGAAAAATACCAAATATTTATAATATTTCAATTTTGATTTTCTAAATCTGAATAATAATTAAATATATTTTTTATGTTTATAGGAAAAGTATTTCTAAAATTGAAGGATTTCCTAAAATTAATTTAAATAAAAAAGTTATTGATTAATTATTTTCAAGTTATAGTTAATGACAATTGAATGTTAGAGAAAAAGTCTCACAACTTTTTTTAATTAAAATAGACAATACCTTTCATTCTATTCTCACTAAAATAATGGTTTCCCCATAATTTCTTTAAATAAAGAGAAAAAAATAAAATAAATAAAATACTGAATAAATTGCTATTAATTTTTACAAATTACTTTTGTAATTCTTCTATTGTAGTAAAATGAAAAAAACAAAACATAAATCTTTTTATAATACAAACATGTGTAGAAATTTTTTTTTATAATATATAAAAGCATAGTATTATTAGAGATCACTTGTCAACTAAAAATAAAGATAAAATTAAAGTGTATAAATAGACGCAGATCTTATGATTTTACAGTTAAACTTAAAGTTAATCTTTTAAAAATTATGTTAAAATCGATCTTAATAAAATTTGTTATTTGAAAAGTCTATTGTTCTATTTACTATTAAACTACTACAAAATATCTATACTCACATCCTCTCTCTCTCTCTCTCTCTCTCTCTCTCTCTCTATATATATATATATATATATATATATATATATATATATATATATATATATATATATATATATATATTAGTATGAGTAAGATGGGTTAAAAGTGTTAAAAATTTTACACGAGAATTTCACAAGTGAATTTAAAAAATTAAGCTAAAAATTAAGGTTCACTTGTAAAAAGCTTATCATATTTATCCTCTACAAAGTATTGTAGATTTTATTACACTTCTACTATATTTCATATATTGTTTAAATTAAAATATATAATAATTAATACTTTAATGAATATAAGCTATAAAAAATGTAAATTGACAGAAGAAGTTATTAGCGATTTCTCAAAATTGGATAACACCTGATCAAGATTGAATATTAAAACTTTTGAATAAAAATGAGTTAAACTCATCTCCAACCTATATTACGATGTTCATCTGTATTCCCTAAAGTCTGTGTATTCTTTTTTACTTAAAAAACACATAAAGATCGATAGATACATGTTTATATTAAAAAGATCTACAAAATATTATATTTAAATTTTTAGAAAATAGAAAATAATAAGAAAAATAAATTCGGGAGTAATATTCCATATTCTATAAATAATAAATTATATATATATATATATATATATATATATATATATATATATATATATATATATATATATATATATATATATATATATATATATATAGTGTGTGTGTGTGTGTGTGATTATTAATTAATGGATACAACCAATAATTCAATGACTTAATGTGAGTTAGTGACTCAAACTAGTTTTAAAATGTTATATATATCCATACCTATTTGTATAATATTACTTGTAGGTTTTTTCTTTCTCAAGAAGAATAAACTAAGAATTTTTTTTATATTGGCAAAATTTTGTTAATTTACAATTGAGCAAGAATATAGACATGACATAGGGGTACGATAGTGTAAAATCTATATACTTATATAGGAATTCACATTTTGGTATGTCTGAATGTTGAATCCTATGCAAGAACAAGATGATCACCATCTCTTATAACATCTATGTCATCGATTTGAGCTCCTTCTGTGGTCAATACTTTGGTCGGAGAACAACCAAACTTTTTAGCACCAATATATAGTATTTCTTCAATAGAATCTGGCAAAAACAGAAGCTTCTTGGCACCTTCACCTTTCTCTGGACAACTAAGTGTTACTCTCATTGTCACTTCCTCTTTAATAGTTTGAATCATTTGAGATGATTTTGGTGAATCTTTTGTTGCTGAAAACAAAATTATAACTCAAATTCAGTATTCTCATTCAACCTAAACTTTAAACTATAAATATAAACAATGAAATTAATTTATGTTTAAGAAGATTTTAGGTGACTTTGTTTGTATATTTTTAGATGAAATGAAAAATTAGGGTTTAGTATTCTTACTAATAATAATTTTTTACATTTTTTTCTTTTTAAAATAACTTTTGTCTCTTTACTTGTATGTTAGTTTTTTTTTCACCTTAATTTAAAGATTATTTATATTATTGAAGATGATTAGAAATAAAATCCAAATTATAATATATACTGATCTAGTAAGAATGAGTTAAATTTAAATTTAATTCATAAAGTGATTAAATAAACACTAGCAATAACTAAATTTGTAGCAAATACAAATGTTACGTTTACCCAAATTTGTAGGAGATGAAATTCTAGTAATTGAAAATTGTTAAACTAATTTATTATACTATGTGCGCTACACTTATTTGTTAAAGTAGTTTATAAATACAAAATGATAGAAATACACATACTAATTTTAATTTTTTGTTTATAAATAAATCGTTTTAATTATATATTTTACTTTTAATTAATGTATTTTTAATATTTCATATTCAATTTTAATCAATATGGTTTTAGTGTTTAAATTTGAAGAAAAAAAAAGTAGAGTTCATTTTTATTTTAAATTTTGATATATTTAGCTCTTAAATTTTAAAAATAAATAGATATAATTTTTTTAATTTAATACTCTAGGTTGATATTTAAGCTGAAATATATCAAATGATTAAATAACTTAAACGTTTGCTTCAAACAAAGTTTACATGTCAAAATAAATTAATCTAATTGGATCAAAAAATGATTATAGTTATTTATCTTTAAAATTTGAATACCAAATTGTATTAAAATTTGAGACATACACAAATTCTAATTTTATGTCCAAATTTAGAGATTAAAAACATATTTGATTTTAGATTTTTTATTCAACCATTTAAAATTATGTGATGCATGTTTGAAGAAAATTGTTTAATTTGACCTAAAAGTATTGTTTGAAGAAAAATATTTAACTTTGACCTAAAAATAGTGTAATTGTTTAAAAATGATTGGTGCAACATTAATTTATTAAAGTTGGGTTAATTATCCTAAGGTTTATTGAGTTAGAAAAAGTATGAGAAAGAATTTGAAAGATAAATGCATGTTTACCATAATTTGCAGATGACATGATTCCAAAAAAGGAATTGTGGAAAGGGCTGACCCTTCTTCTTTGATGTTTATCAAACCAGGTGAGTTCTTTATTAGGTGGTTTGTTGGGTTGGAGAATGACTGGTATTGTAGGTTCACTTTGACACCTACCAACAATGGATGAAATAGGAGGAAGAGCATTTGGTTTAATGTTGTGTCCAATTTTCTTAAAAATGTTTAGTATTTCCTCATGACATTGATGTTCTGCTAAGGATCTTGCAGTCAACCCAACATCATCTTGTCTATCAATGTCTGCTCCTAGTTCTATTAGGTACTTCACTATTTCAGTATTTCCCTCACACACTGCAGCATGGAGCAGTGTCGTCAATTTACTATCACATTCTGTCACTTCCCCTTTACGTTGAATAATTTCCTTCACAATTTCTAGGTTGTTTTTCTCAATAGCCAATCGTGCAAAATCAACCACATCATGAGATGTTATTTCTGCACCATTTTCTATAAGAATTCTCGTCACAGTTTCATGTCCACCCTTAATTGCTTCCCACAGTGGCGAATTTCCTTCTAGGTCTGCATAAATAAATGTAGTTAAACACTGCATCAACTAATAGCTCTGAAAAAAGTTCTCACTGATAAAACTAAAAGGTGTGTTTTTTTCTAAGAGGAGAGACGTTTCGGAGATCCGACACTAACGTGTTGTGAATATAAATACACGAAGAATTATTATTTGATACACTTAAATTTTTTATATTTATTTGATATTACTTTACTTACTTTCTACTCTATTCTTTCTTGAAAAAATACAAAACTTTACACTTTTATGACTATTTATCCTTATATACTGTATCAAATGAATGTAAAAATATGTCATAGTACCTATTTCTCTAAATATATATATATATATATATAGCGACTAAGATATCATTCTCAATCCAAAATATTCAGATATTAAGTTAATAAATTATTTTATTTATATATAATAGTTATCTTTCTTTTTTAAGTATGAGTTTCTCTGTATTAAAATGTCTTAATTGTATTTTTTTAAGAGGAAAGATATTAGAAAATTCAATATCTGATAAATTGTGAATAAGTTTATATAAAAGACTATGATATTATTTTCTATCTAAAACCTTATAATAATGTGTTTATAGGTTATTTCTACTTATAGTTTTTTTCTAATTTATTGTGTAATTTTCAGATTATTTGAATCTTAACAATATAATCATTTAGCTTTGTAGGATAAAGTAATTAATGTCATGTGCTAAGGAAAGTGAGAAGTATTATCATTTGATGATTTATAATAAGGAAAAACTAACTTTACATTCTTTAGCAGTCGAAAGAAGAATGCTTATGTGACTTTTGTTTTTCTTCTTTTAGCATTCATGTGTTAGAAGTTGTTGACTAATAACATTGATCATTTGAAAGCTAGAAGTTTTTCCTTTTAGTATATAGTGATTGAGTTTGAGAAAAAGTGTGTACCTTTGATGTTGGGATTTGCACCATGTTCCACAAGCACAAGTACACAGTGGTCATTTCCTTTGCAAGCTGCAATATGCTGTTACATGTGAAAGCAAAGTTGTAAGAGTCCAATATAGTAGTAGGTTTAAACATATGTGTATGTGTTCATATTAGAGGAAATCATATTTTCTAACCAATGCTGTCTTTCCATTCTTGTCCGGTTCGTTTGGATCTGAACCCTTCTTTAACAATTGATTCAACATAATATCATCACCTCTACTAGCTGCAAACAATAAACTAATTGGCAAATCCATTTTACCCCTAGCCAACATTCCTTCTGCTTCTGCCAAAATTTCTTCCATAATTGGACCCCCAATTTCATGTAAATGCTGCACTAAGAAATTAAACATGTCAAAATAATATTCACAATCTCCTACATATATAGGAATCCAATATTTCTCGGCTCTTAAACATGATTTTGATTCTAATCAAATTTATAAAATTTCAATTCAACAAAAACGAAATATGTTTATGTTTAAGTAAGATAAATTATTAAAAGAGAATTTTAAACCTAACTCAATTTTACAAAAACAATTTTTAAGGTAAAATTTAAAAAATAACAAATTTTACTAATATATATATATGTTAGGACATAGATTTTAAATCTGATTTAATTTTACAAAACTAACTTATAAGGTAGAATTTACACTCCTTTATATATTATAAATTAGATTTTACTTTATTATAAATGGATTTTATTTTTAGCATGTAAGACTTCCAACACAAACAAATTATACATTATATTGTAAATTATCACATCAACAAAATATTTTCTTGAATTCTTTTCTAAATTTATATTCTCTTGTGATATTTTAAGATATATGTAGGGAAGCCTTAACAAATAAATATGTCAAATGGCCAATTATTGAAATACAAGTGTACTCTTACTTAAAACTCACTGTGATGTGCTAAAAATTTTAAAATATTAGATAATAAAGTTGGAATTTAATAGATTAACTCTGCCTCCACTGAAAACAGAAACATTTTAATAGTTTGATTTATATAGTCTATATTATTAAAATAAAACCAAAATGAATGTATGCATACCAAACATCATGAAATCCTAAAACTAAAACCCTAAACACTAAACTTTAAAACTAAACAATACTAAGTAGAAGTAAAAAGAAAAGTTTCATAAAAGCTATTGCATACTTGAAGAAAATTGTTTATGATCATTGTTCCATCTCCAACATTTGAACGAGTAAGATTTATAAATGTGGTTCGATTCAAACGTAAGATTTGGCTCAATCGCTTGGTTCGGACTGTGAACAATTGTGGCCTATAACACAAGACTCCTATTTCACCAACTACATCTCCTTGCCTTACTTCTCCAACAATCTGGTATAATCAGACACATGTTTTGTTAGTCATAGAATAATTTTTTTTTTCGTGAAATCAATCTCATGACATCATATGAAAGAAAACAATCAAAATAAACAAACTTACCTGTTCTAATCCATTATTTTGAATGATAAGATCCTGTTGTAATGAAAACATGAAAGTTAGCTTGTCATGTTTCTCTTTGAATTAAGTTATTAAATAGATAATGGACATGCCAGAAATTACCTACATTAAAAGGTTAATCATGTATTTTTTTTTTTTGGAATAATCTCAATTGCAATTTTGATTTGTTATTAGATATGATATGATTGTAATAATATTTTTCTATTCTGTTTATCTTTTTTTTTTTGTTTTACTCATATCATAAAAAGTTTGGAAATCTTAAACAATGTTAAAACTTATTTGTCAAATTATATATATGTAGAAAAGATTTTTAAAGAAAATTATTATAAATGTCACTCAAAAAAGCTTCGGTGGTGTGTGCATGAAAGTAAAAAAAAAGTAATACAATATCTTACAGCAGCTCCTGTAACGAATATATAAAATTCTGTTGGTGCTTCATTTTGCAAAATCACATCTTCCTTTGGAGGAAAATACTCAGCCTTCATCTCTGTGACCTTCAGATATACAAACATAGTAAAATAAAACAATTTATTTATTTAAAATAGAAAGAATAACTAGAATCAATATACAATTAATTATTCCAAAATCCTTTCATTTAACATTACTAGTCTCTCTTCCTACAAAACTTCTTAATCACTTATTATAAACTAAACGTCACTTCTAAAATAGTATGTCTAACAAAGAAATTTACCATTTGAAAAAGTAGGTCATTTGAAACTCCATGAAATAAGTACACCTTGTCAATAAGTGAAAAGAATAAGTATTGTGCGATGCTTGACTGAATGGCTTTCGGAAGGGAATCAATAATCTCTTGTTGTTGTACTCCTTCTATATCAGCTCTATACCTCATAAGCAAATGAGCAAATATTTGTTCTTGCAAACGAGCAGGCAATTGATTCCTATGAGCAAAATTTGAGGCATATTGGACAGTATCTCTCTGTTATGACATGAAGAAACAAACACTTTCATAGTATAATCATATTATATTCTTAAAAACCTTAAAAACCTTGACCTAACCTAATTCATGACCATCAATAATTTTTTAAGGATAATGTTTCGGGACTCCTTTAAAAAAAGAGTTTTGGTGTCCTTGTAGATTCAATGCAAACATGTCGTATTTAATGATTTGAAATGATGTGACAGTGTTTTAGTTGACTGTCAAACCATATTTAGTCATAGAAGCCATGCACATTTCTTAAAACCTTACTTATAAAGGTTAACTATAAACAAAGGAGGTGAATGATGAGATAAACTTACATATCTTTTAGTTTTTTCAGTCCAATGGACAACCATGTTGGTCATGTTGCCTATCAAGTACGAGGTGAGTCCAAGGTTGAAGAACATATAAAAAATGCAAAATATCATTTCTTTTGTATTTACAGGATGTAGATCACCATAGCCAACAGATGCAAGGGTGACTATGGACCAATATACAGCTACTACGTACTTTCCCCATATATCTTGGTTGATGGTTGTAGGAACAATCGAAAGCCATGTATCTTTTGGATCATCTCTCCCAGCAAGAAAATAGAAAAAACATGCTGCAGCATGCACTGAGAATAGAGTAACCTACAACGTTATAACATCTTAAGATAGGTTGTTTTGTCATGGTCTACAGCTTTACGAAGAAATCCATTGAGTATAAGTAGGTACTTACACATGTAAGCTTGCAACAACGCACCCAAAAGTAGCTATAATTTCGATCCTTTTCCAATCTAACAGATTAAGGTATAGTGTAAGTAAAACGAAGAATGTGAAATGCTTATTCTCTCATACATAAAAGAGGCTCTTCATAGGAAGTTATGGCATTACCTTGCAAACATGGCACTAACTCGATGGAGACGCCAAAGTCGGAGAATATTTAAGTAACTATAGGACTGAAGACTAGGTGGCAACATACTGCGAACAACTTCATATGGAATGCAAGCAATGACATCCAAAATCAACCAAGATTTAGCGTATCTCAAAGCAATGAGTTTGTGGTCATCAACTAATAGATAAGTAGACTTATCAAGGTAAGCAACGAAAAAGGTGATTACAATGTCAATGGCAAAAAACCCATTTACAACATTGTCGATTATAGCTAAGGCACCCTTTGATTTTTCTAGAAAACCAAATTCAAATGGACATATCCAAGCCGTGTAGAAGACCAATATTAGCAGAAACTTGTTCCATAGCCTGCAAAAACCTAAGTTTCAAATTTCTCTACCCTTTGAAGAAATCTACAAATGTTTGTAAAATGAATGAAACGGAGATGCAAAGATGGAAAATTTGACCTGTAATTACGATTGTATGGAAAGATGATATGACGACGAAGCTGTTGTCTCCGACTACCGTTGGTCAAAGCAGTGGCACCCAGAGAAGGAAGAAAAACACCTGTGAGACTGTATTGGCTACCATCTTCCCTTGCCTCGATTTCTCTCTCGCTTACATTATCTTCTTCGTTTTCATCATCATGACCACACATTCCAAACATCTTTTTGGTCTTCCTTCTTCGGCTTGATGTCATCATTTCTTCTGTTCGATCGAAAAAAAGGAGAGACACAACAATGTGTCTCTTCCCTCTTCTCTTCTAATAATAATTTACCTTCTTTTTCCCTTCCTCCTCCTCTTCTTCTTCTTGATTTTGTTGATTGGCGTACCTTAATAATGCCATTTTTTACTCTGTGGCATCAATCAATCATAAACTAGGGTAAAAGTTGTTGTTTTCAACAATGAATATATATAGAACATCCATGTGTCATCACATACATACATATATCTATATATTATTGGAAATACATATATTTTTTGTAAGGCATCATATGACATGTTTGCATGCTGGTTTCTTGGTTGTGTCACCATCTGGCAGTGCCTTCAACAGTAATATAGATTCATGCATGAACCTAATTTTTCGTTAAAATCCGGATTCTTTGCAATACGTTAACATGCAACTCCACCTACCCAACCCACGCGAGCTATATATACGGAAATGAAAATAAACAGTCTTGATATCAGTTTCATATATGCTATGAAAAAAAAGGAGTTTGTGGTAAAAGTTTATGTTTAAGTTAATTATTTTCTCTTTTACTATTTGTGAAATATTTTGAACGAATTCTTATTTTTTTTAAATGTAATTTAGTTATTGACATTTTAAATTTGTAATCATTAGTGTTTTATGTTTAATAATTTGTTCTTCAAATCTTTTTATTGTAATTTAGGTGAAGATACTAAAAGTTGTCATTGTAAGTAGAATGACAAATTTATGTGTAGAGATAAATTTTGGTTTGTTTTTCTCTGTTGCATACAACAATATATATTAATTAATCTATATATGTACTTTTGCAGCAAAGTTTTTTTAAAATAGTAGATGATGACATAATATCTACAGAAATGTTATTCATCAACAGTTAAAAAAAAGTTTCGTGGTGTTTAGATTTCAAGGTTGTTTTTTTTTTAATTGTAAGAATTGTGTCTGTATACCTTATGAACAAGAATAACAAAAGTTATTATGTATGTAATGATATTTAAAGTGATATATATGCGCTATATTGAAAGGGTTTTGTTAAAATGTTAAATTTAAAAACAATTTATCAGATATTCAAATTTATTAATTAAAGATGCAAAAGGAGATACCATCCTTTAATTTAAAAGTACAACAAATTTTTTTCATAAAATCTAAATATAAAGTAGAATATACAATTTTAAATTTGAATAAACTAAATTATAAATATTTATACTTATTTTAGAAAGTATGAATTTAAAGTTCACTAACACAATTCAAGTATTTATATTTATAGTTATAACATCAAAATTAGTTTCATTTACAAAATATGGGTTTGTACTTATTTTTTAATTTATTTTTATAGATTTAGGCCGAGTTTGAATTAAATTCAATTCAAATTATTTAGACTTAGATAACAAAATATTAAATGATAAAATTATAAAAGATATTATTTGGATTAAAAATGAATCAAGTTGGGAGTTTGTATGTCCGCAAATATTAAATTGTAAGTATTAAAAGATTAATTTTAGTTTGTTTTTCTTTGTTATAAAATATATATATATTTTAAATTTTGCACCCAAAATTTTTCAAAATAACATATTTTAATACATTAATATGTTATTATTAAATTACGCATAAAAAGTAAATGAAAGAGATGCTATAGTAAATATATATAACAAATCACATAAAATACTTTATATAATTTAGTCAAAATTTTAATATAATTCCAAAATAAATATAAATTATAATCTCAAGATATATAACATAATCATGATTTTGAAAAGTTAATGCACTTCTAAAAGTCGTAATAAATAATCATCCTAAAATATTAATATATTATGATGTTATAATCATCAAAATAAAATATTAATATATTATGATATTATTATCATAAAGATAAATAATATACATAATAATTTATTAAAAATTTGAAATATAGAAACTAATTAAAATTTTATAAAACAGTATGATAAAACTATTATGTTTAAATATTTTTAAACTAATATTAAAAATTATTTAATAAATATTTTATTTATCTTTTTAATTACAATACAAAAATTTAAATGTTACTTTTTAACTTTTAATCACAATAAACATTCATTTTAAATATTTATTTATCTAAATATTATATAAAACAATTTTTAAATTCATAATCATACAATAATTTAACTATTATTATACATTATGTAAAAAAGTCTACATACAAAAGTATTTTAATATGCATTATTATAATAATATAATTCTAACATGTCATTTTAACAACATACAACTATTAGAAGAGACATCACACATCAACAATTAAAAGAACAAAATAACATATTACTCAAGAAAATATTTACATAGTTATCTTATAAAGTAATTATAATATCCAATATACACTTACATACACAAGGATCTTATAGTATTAAGGGTATTATTACATCGAATCAAAAACATAATACTATTTTACAAAACTCAATAAGACAGGAAATCTAATGGTTTAACTCTCAACTTCAACACCACTCCTATCCTGCACGATCAACTGAAATATTTTCATCTGCTCACACCATTAAGGTGATCATTACAAACAAGAAGGAACACACACAAACAAAAAGGAAATGATAAGTTAATGTACCAAAAAAAATCATAAATAATTTTAATAGAAGTGGGCATATAACATATATAAATCAATTAATCATAAGACATAGAATCATTCACTCTTCACTATAGTATTGATATCAAACTCTTAGGGAACCTAAACTTGTATGGTGAAACAACTTATCTACCCAAGCTACCGTACAAGGTTAGCCTATAAACTATATTAGGTCAAGGTAAAAGCTCTAGACTATGACCTTCTCCCTTCATCTTCTTCATCAAAAGGTTCCCAATTTGGTGACCATAAATCAATGTGTAGCTATGGAGCTCAATGTAGGCATCTACCATTGCTTGGGGTGCTTTTGCCAACCAAGTGCTCATCTTCCTCTATCAAGGAGAATTTTATAATATTAAAAAGGCGAAGTTGAGTGCGACAAGGCCACCCCATCCCTTCAAAGGCAACTCAGAGTTCTCGGCATATGCTTCTTGAGATGAAGGTTTCTTTCTCTTCATTCCCTTTCCAACCCCAATAGTAGTCGAATGAAGGTCGACTGTAGGACTAGTTACAATGGTAACATAAGGCCTATTGTCATTGTAAAACCCCAAAAAATGGTATTTTAGAAGTGATGGTAGTTTAGAAAATAGTGAGACTCAATTATTTTAATATTAAAGGGTTTATTTATAAATAGTTTTGTTATAAACGAGTTTCATTATTTCAGAACGTACCATCTCTCTAAAACCACTTTTCTAGAGTTCTCTAGCTTCTCTCTAAGAGTTCTGACTCTTGAGTCATCTCTTTGACGATCAGGAGGTATATAATTGATCATGGCAACGATGTCTACTTTTCTAGCCGATCAATTTCTGTCATAGAGCAAGTAAGTTTTGACTTCTTTTTCCTCTCTTGTTCCCAATATATTTTTGGAAGAAGCAAGTGTCGTTGCATGTGTAATCTTGCTTCTTCTACTCATTCTTGGTTAGTCTAAAGTTCTAAGGACTCCGTTCGCTCTTAATTTTGTGTTTCGTAGGTTCATCTAGAAATTCCTTGCGTTTCAAGCAATCGGTGAGACGTCGTTAGAGTTGTGTTGTTCTTTGTGAGGTAAGGGAAGCTAGAACTAGCTTAGATTATGTTTTACGTACGAAAATAGTATTTATGAGAATAATATGATGAATTGGATGCAATTGTGTTAGTAGTGTAGTATTTTCTATGTTTAAATAATGATAATTGGTAGTATGATGTGTATATAATTGTGATAGTGTAAAATTGATGTTATATGTTGTCTTGAATTTTGTGTGATGAAGTTGTATTATTGTTTGAAACTGAATTCAAAGTGGTTATGATGAGAAATGGTTAAATTCTTGAGTTTTAAGCCTAAATAAGCGGGGTTTGCATGTGTGAGTTTGAGAATTTGGGGCTTATGTGAGTAAACTACTGTCTATGTGCTGTCATGAGGTAAATTAAGACTTGTTGGATGTATACTGTGATTGAAATCTGATGTGTAATTAAAAGTTAGTTCATAGTTAAAGTTTTAAAGTGTTTCAGTGTAAAAATGGGGTTTTAAGTGGGAAGATTTTGAAAAAGTGAGTGTAAATTGTTTTGGATAGTTAGAGGTCTGTTATTAGACTTATTAGAACTTATCTAGGTTGTTAAATGAGAAAAATCTAATTTAGAATAGTTAAGGTTATCTTAGGGTGAGTTATTAGGTGTTTTTAGTTCGAATTGGGGTTTTGCAAGATGGAAACTTGAAATAGGTAAGCTGTGAGTAGCGTGTTATATGGTGTGTTTGAACTTGATTATGCAGTTCGGAAATTGATATGGAAGTTAGGAAATGTAGAATTGAGTTTGGGTAGTTTAGAAAGGTGATTTTGGTTTCAAGGGGTCAATTTGAGTTAGAGTGATGTTTTTGGACGTTTCTCAATGTTTATAAGGTCCTAGGAACCATTCAAACTTGTGGGGGTAAGTGAGTGAAGTGATCCAAAAAGTGCAAAGTTCTACTGATATTGCTTGAGCACCCAAACAGGACGTTGAGAGCCACCACTCTAGGGGTCAATGGCCAGGGCGCTGAGCGCAAAAAAATAGAAGTTAGGGCGTTAAGCTCTAGCTTCTAGGCGTTGAGCGCCACTGTGCCAATTTTGATTTTTTTTTTAGGTTTTAGAAATATCAAATTTGGATTTTAGGTATAAGTTTTGGACGTTCTTTAGGTCGTTTTTGAGGTTTTGAAACCTTCCGGAGTTGTTGGTGAGGGTTTCAAAGTCGTTTTCCTTACCTAGTGTGAGTATCATATTGCTATGAAGAAAATTGTGTTATATTTTATGACAAGTAACAGAGTGTCTATTTCTTTAACGTATGATCAGTAGTTTATGTATTGACATACTATGTGAATGTAAAGTGATCTCAATGGTTTCAAAGGTATGAAAGAGAGTTCCAAGGAGGAACTTCTTAGTGGTGGTTTTATGTATTATAAGTATGAACATGGGAAGCTCAGTCTTGGAGTTCATCCTAACATTCTAATGGTCATCCATTCTCAAGTAGAGAGAGGTGAAGCATGTCGTGAGAATAGTAGGAGGTTCTAGTCTAGGAGTTTTACCTTGGTCTAAGGCGAGTGATAATTGACTAACCTTGTGTAGTAGCTTGTGGTTAGCTAGTTGTTGCACCAAGGAATTCAAATTTTCATTGCAAAATAAAACTCTCATACTCAAGTCACATCAAATATGGAGGTTTAGTGTACCATATGCGACCGAGATCATCTAAACCAACAAATAATGACATTATGTCGACAAAGACATTTTAGTCACAGTAACTTGATGATCCAAGAGGAAATCATATCTGTAGGAGCATCTTGGTCAGGGGCGTAACACATCATAACTTTAGTTGAAGGCATAAATGAGGATCAAACATAATTGATAATGAGATTAAGGCATAAGATGAATTAGCAAAATCTTAAACAACTTTAGAAAGGTAACTGCCTAAGTAACCTCCAACTAGATAAAAACTCACGAAACTATTATAAATAACATTGTTCACAAGGTAATTATTAGGTATTCACTCTATCATTATTACTATCTTATTTACGTGCCTGACTTGAGCATCATATTGTCTTTATAGGCATCATCCACTTAAACGTTAGAGACATCTTACTTAATACATCTGAGACTACTAAGACTTGAAGGATAACATATTAGATTGAAAAAAGAACTTTATAAGACATTTATCATGAATCTTTCAATAATATATCTCGACCATTTAAGAAAAAAAAGCATAAACTAAAGACTTAAAAGATAATTCATTTATAAAAATTAACCAATTCATGAGTTTAATAACTTAAGTGATAACTAAATCATATATACTTTTGATACCTATTTAAACAATCTCATTTATTAAACAATTTTGGTTTAAACCCTTTAGTTGTCCCTATTTATGTGTGATTTTTCCATTTTGATCCCCTTCTTATTAAAATCCCCAATTGAGTCCTTAAAAGTGCTAATTTGAATCAATGGAGCCCCTACCGTTAAATTTAGTTAACGAGGTTAAGTTTTTATACAGGTAGGAGGTTGATGTGTCAATTTTTTGAAACGTGACATGCTGATGTGAGAGTAAAGCTAGAGTTCATTGTCCCCTCCACCACCAACGCAAACCCTCACGCCACCGCAAGAAGAAGCCATTATCATAATTCACTCTTAGTGATGATGGCAGCAGCACATAATGGGAAAAAGGACCTGCTTTTGCCTCTTCGTGACTGAAATGTTCACCTCCGGTACACTTAGACAGTAAGTTCCTTAGTTGCCACTACTATCCCGGTAGCTACATTATTTCTGTCTTTATGCATTCTAGATCTTGTATAGTGGGATCGTTTCTTCTTCTTTCTTACTTTCGGTTGTTTTAATTGTGAAATAGGTATAGGCTAAAGCACAAGAGAGTTAACATCAGAGCAGTGAAGCATTTGTGTAGACAGATCTTGAATGGACTTCTCTATCTTCATAGTCACAATCTGCTTATGATCCATAGAGATCTAAAATGTGATAACATATTTGTCAATGTGATAACATCTTCGCTGACCTGCAACACACATGGGATGCAAATCACGAAACTTTTCCCTTCGCCCAAATCGTGAAATCACGAAACAACTCCTCTTTGTAAAACCCGGAGTCGTGCCTCTTTTGCTTTCTACCTTGACCCACTATCAAACCTGAAATCTGAAATAACATCTCCACGATTCACAAAGCTATTTTCCCTATTTACAGAGAGTGCTGAGAATGGAGAAGAATATTGGGATTGGGAATGACGAGAAGATGTAAAAAGGAGAAGAAGATGGCCAAATGCCACGTTTCAACTCTAAACATGCCACGTTTAAAGAAATTAACACGCCATCCTCCCACATGTGTAAAAACTTAACTCCGTTAACTAAATTTAACGGCAGGGACTCAATTGATTCAAATTAACACTTATAAGGACTCAAGTGGGAATTCTCATAAGAAGGGGATCAAAATGGGAAAACCCCACATAAATAGAAACAACTAAAGGGTTTAAACCAACAATTTTATATACATTTATTTTAATTTGCATTTATATATTACTCAATTTTCTTGTTCCACATAATAATATCAGAATTCCAACATTTATATCTCCTAAAGTTTACGACTTAGCTAATTGATGAATAAAATGTGAGTGTAATTTTTTTTTAACTTTAAGAGCTACACGTAAATGAAAAATTATTCATAATGTATTATTTTCAAAATTATGATATGTGACTGAAATTAAAAAAAAAATTACAAGTGCGAAAAATACAATATTCTTTAAATTTTATTATACATTATAATGTGTAGCCAATAACATTTTCAATTTTAAATAGCCAAAAGATAGGTTTTCTTTTTCTCTTATATTAAATACTTTTATATATTTTGATAAATTGGCAATTGAAGGAATAAACGACACGTCGTTGGGTAAAAGTAATAGTCGTAGACGCAAAGAGCGGTGTGGTGCAAAATAAGAAGCACTTCTGTTGCTCTTCTTCTGTGATTATTCGAAAAACTCTAACGAAAGAGCGAGAAAGAAAGCGAAGAGAGCAATTGCAATGGCGTCGTTTGTTCAATCTATTCTGGATCCAAAGAAGAACTGGTTCGCCGCTCAGCACATGAAATCCCTCGTCAAACGCCTCAGCAAATACGGTTCATTCTTCTTTTCTCTCTTGTCGCTCCAATTTCCGCAACCCTAATAGTGCCGATTTGTGAAAATCGTTTTGGATTTTGTAAATCAGGGCTCCGATACGACGATTTGTACGATCCTTACTACGATCTGGATGTGAAGGAGGCGCTGAATCGGCTCCCGAAGGAGGTGGTGGACGCCCGCCACGCTCGTCTCAAACGCGCCATCGACCTTTCCATGAAGCACGAGTACCTCCCTGACGATCTTCAGGTTTTTGTTCTTCTTATTTTTCGTCTATTTTATTATTATTGCTGTTGAGCTTAGTTTCGAGGTATCCTGTTCTTGTTTCTGTTGACTGGTTCCAATTAATTAGGGTTTTAGAGATGATGGATATGTATGAATCTGTTGCCTACAATGGTACACGAGGGATGTGTATGAATCTATTACTTACTTGGTCTTTCATAGATTTGTTGCTTTTGTTGGGTTTTAGTTACAACCAAGTTGGATGAAAAAGAAAATCATGTGTTGAAATGCTATGATGTGACTGGGTCAAATTCATTAGGTTAAAGACTTGATGGATGGATGTATATGAATGTATTACTAAATGCTTACAGTTGACTGACTTAGAGGATGTACAGAGTCATGATTTTGGATTAATATGGCTAGATGGTGAGAAATGCATTTTGAGGGTTTGAGAAGTTTAGTCACTGTAACCTAATCATGATGTGGAACTACCTGATAATATTGGACAGTCCAAATTTTCGCTGAATGTGCTAAATTGTCTGAGAAAACACTAACTAGTTGTGTTTGTTTCTTATGTGTGTGAAGATTTAATGTCCATTTTGGAGTATGAGCATGTATGAAGAGTTGCATATTATGAAACTTTTGATTATAATGTTGATTTTGGATTCTCATATTTTCTGGTGTTGCCTTAATGACAGGCTATGCAAACACCGTTCAGGGGCTACCTTCAGGATATGCTGGCTCTTGTAAGTGCTGTTGTTATGTGTAATTAAATGTGTGTTGGCGCATGTTTCATTATAATATTTGATGGAGTTGATTACATCCTTCTTTATTCTCCGTGTCTTTTTTGTGTAACCAATGAAAACAAAAGTTGAACACATAAACAGTATTTTGTAACATGCATTGCTTGTATTGTTAGTGCTCTTGTTGTTGATAGAACTATCATTTCAAGAAATATATTAGTATATTTGATGATTCACTTGTATTCTATATTTGAAGTATAAAGAAATGAAGACTTTCTTTTGTTTCACACTATCACTTCAATTCTGTAGATCTCTTTGTCAATGCCTACTTGCTGTAATAATAGTCAGGCAAATTTTCTTTAGCTTAGAATAGCTTATCCCTCCGTCCTTGCAACATCATTTTGCTTTCAGAATTATATTTGGAGAACATATTGGCAATATACACTGTCCATAGAAAAGAAGAAATGAATTTCAGTTTTGTTGTGGGGTTTTAGGGGAAGAAGGTTTTATGACTCCTGATTTGTAATAATTAATTGGCTACTATTTTGAAGCATGGTTTGTGAGCTTGAGCCTTCTGGGTATGGACTGGTCAATTGGTGGTGTTAAAGTTATGACCTGAAAGCAAATTGTATATCTAAGAGCAATGCACAAAAAAGTTCCATTTTATTAGAAAGTATAATTATGTTTTTAGTATCTGATATTGAGGATAAATTTGTGTTTGGTTCCTCAAACTGAAAAAATAAATTTATTTGTCCATCAGTTTTTTGTGAAATGTTTTCAGTGCATGGTGTCAGACAGTATTACGGAAGTGACTTGGCACTCCCAACATTTGACGCATGTTATGTTTCAAGCAATATGTCACCATTTTTGTTAATGTTATCTGGCTGCAGGGACTGAAAAAAACTTTTTGAAATTTGAGGAACTACAACGTATTTTTCTTTCAATTTGGGGCACCAAATCAGATTTATCCCAAATTTCAGGAATTAGAAACATAGTGAAGCCTATAAATCATTATAAAATCAATCTATTACTTATCCCAGATTATAGTATCACTTTCAGAATAGGTAAGAATTTCTCTCAGGAGACGACTGTGAGAAGTTTGTCTACTTGTAAGCAGAAAGTGTTAAGATATGGACAATCAACAACCAAATAGCTGCTAAAATTGTCTCTAAATGCTTTGCCACTTATGACTTGCAGGTGAAGAGGGAGAGAGCAGAACGTGAAGCATTGGGAGGTTTACCCCTATATCAACGATCTATTCCTTGAGTGAATTAAGTATTGCATGAAGGTATTTTGATTGAAGTGGAGGTTTACAATGTATTGATGTTTGTGGTAGAATGTTTTCTTTTAAGAAGAAAACATGTACGGTTTCTTGATAAACTTATATGAAATGCATTTTTTGATGGTATAAACTTGCCTCAGTAGGCATTTTCTAATAATGGCAACAATAGACACTTTTGCCTTGAAATTTATAGCTTGAGTGTTCTTTTGGTTCTGTGCTTAGTTTTTCTTTTGAAATCATTACCTTTTGTATATGTTGTCGAAGCTCGTCACTGTCTTGTGTGGGGGCCTTTGTTTCGAAGAGGAACAAAAATATTTTCTACAATGCAATACTTGGTGAATGAATTGTTCCAAACATCGAACACTACCACCATTTTTTTAACCTTCGATATCAATATGGTTGGGTCCTTTTTATGTTTAGCATTTATTTCCCCCTTCTTCAATTCCTATCAAGGATATAAGTGATATTTAAATGTGGGTGTACTGTCTTTTCTTTAAATATAAGTGATGTTGAAAATCAATGGTTTTTGGTAGAGAAACACCTTGGAGTATGGCTATATGGGCTATTTATGTAATGAGGTCATAAATTTAAATTACAAAACTGATAACAGTAACTACTGAGTAGGTCATATTTAACACGGTTTTGAGGAAATATTTACTTCAAATCCTGTACCAAATGAAAGAAATGCTTGGCAACTATGTTTCTTGAGCAAATAAAAGGGAGCTGTATCCTCTAACAATGTTTTCTCCAGGGGTAACAAAAATGAAATATATTTACACACACACATATATATATATATATATATATATATATATATGTGTGTGTGTATGTATATATGTATATATGTATGAATGTATGTATGTTTTCTGAAAAATCTGTTCTATATCTTTGAGCTTCAATGTTTTTCATAAATCCTATGAGCAGAAGTTTTCACATCGTTTGGGAAGTTAATGAATAAAATGTTATATTAGTTAGTCTTTTATTTTATTGAAGTTAAATTTTAATTTTAAATACCAGTTGATGATTTTATCAATAAAAGGAACTGAACGATTTAACTATTTTATTTAGTAGTTTAAAATTTGTACTTATCTGCAAATTTGTATGATAAAAATATAGGAAGTTAACTTTCATGAGAACAATATTTAATATTAAAGTTAGTAAATTTACCAAATATATGGATAAATTTAGTATGATTATTATATTTTAAGTAAATTAAATTAAAATATGGGGTGTAATAGTTATATTATATTTAGAAGTATACAGAAAGTACGCTTTTACTTTTACTAGTTACTGTGAGAGCTAAAAAAAGTTCGAGTAAATTTCTCAAATATTTGTTTGTTTTCACTTTTCTTATTTCCAAATGTAGCATTTTAGGTTCTTCCCAGTGTTAGTTAAATTAAACTTTTTTTATACGTTCAAATACTACGTAATTAAAAAATATTTTATACAATAAATAATTTTCAAATTAACTACCCGAACGGCGAAACTAGGGAATTTTGATCTTTTAACCACCCTGAAATGTATATGGAAACTGTGGGAGTACCTGAAGACATGGCCCACACCAAAAAGTTGATGATAAAGAGTAAGACTTTTAATGTTTCATTTATTCTATTTCTGTTTATCTTCTTTCTTTATCATTTTTTATTTTACTAATTCTTTGGTATAGTTTGAATTATAACTAATCTTTTAAGAATAAATTTCATCTTCGTGAACTTAGAATTGATTTTAACTTTTCTATTACGTTGGTTATTATCTTAGTAATACTAAATTTTCTATAATTTAGTAATATTAATCCGATTGCATCAACTATAATGTTATCAAATTTGGTGTTGATGTCAAGAAACACAATTAATATTTTTATCATTTTGGTTCTTATTTTGTTTTTGTTTATCACTAGCATTTTATTTTTCTCTATTTTTTTCTATCTTTTATTTTATTTTATTTTCTTTAGTTATTTTAATTTAGAAAATTTTTTATTTGGATTTTTTGTCATAATTTTTGTTTGAGAAATTTTGTTGGAAAATTTGTGAAACTAGTTGAGGAACACTTTGACTAAGGAAAGATAAGGTACTTAAGATGTCTACCGAAACATGTTATTCTTTCTTGAAAGTCTAATCAATAAGATTTCAACTTATTTTCTTTTAAAAATCCTCTTTCAAAAATGCAAAAATAATTTTTCATATGAAAATAATTAACAATGTGATTTTCAAATGAACTATGATTACTATCCTCAAATAATCACATGGTTCATATAGTTATTAGCAACAAATTGTCACACCCACTACAACACTTGATATAAGTAGGTTAATTATACCACTACCAGAATTTGATTTATTACCGATGACATATTACCGAAGGCCTATGGGGCGTCGGTAAAAGTGTGTTATCGACGGTCAAAATGAGCATTACAGACGGCCATCGTGAAATATAATTACCGAAGGCCTAAAGAGCATTACCGAGGGGTTTATGGCCTTCGGTAAGAGGCTCGACCCCTTAAACTAAGGTTATCTCCAATTTCGTTAGACAAAACTCTACCCTACCTTATCGTCGTGTTTCCCATTCTCTCCGTCTTCGTTCTGTTTCGCTCCTTCTCATCCCATTGTGCTTCCCATTCTCTCCCTCTCGCTTCTGTTTCACGTTTCTTTCCCTCTCCCTCTCCCTGTCCCTTGTGTCAGCTGACATTGTTTGGCTAGGGTTCACTTGCTGAACCTCCCCTATAGTGGTGTTCGATTGTTTCTTCCACCAGTGGGTTGGCGTTGCCGTCAAGAGAGTGGTCCATCGTGCTGTCAGGAGGGTGCTCCCGTGACGTGAGGGTGATTGTCTTCGTCAAGGGAGGCTCTTGGGAGACCGTTGCGTCGAGGTATGTTCTCTGTGTCTGAATGAAATAGGTGTTGATGTCGCTTAATGAATCAATAAACCTAACTACACTTGCCTTCCATGTGTTAGGGTGAGCTTGAGAAGGGGTTTGAATTGTTTCCAAAAAGGGAGGAAGAGAGTCTAGGGAGAAGATGTGACCAGTAAGCAGCAAAGAAAAGCAAAGGCAAAGGTATGGATACCTAAATTGAAATTGCATGATTGAATGGTTTGAAACTGATTGTGAAGTATGTAAGGGGTGTGCTCTTATCTTGAAATTCAATTAAAGAAAGAATAACAAATGCAATGAACTAGTACGAGGCATTCACTTGTACTAATAATAACAATAAAAGAATTTGTGAAATAGTTGTTATGATATATGATTTGGTATGGACTGTATTATTTAGGTTTGTTGTTCCATGAAAGAATAATGAATAATTCTATTGTGGTTTGTTTTGGTATTTAATCCGTGAGTGATGAATTTGAAAACATAAACCATTTATAAGTGTCTCTGCCATTGGTTCTAATCAGTCATAATTAGGCATGAGACATTTTACCATGTGTAGGTTTAGATTACCCTTTTCAGTTTAGTATGAAGGTTATTTTTTTATAGATAGTATCTAGGATACCAGTCTGAGGTTCCCATTTCTTTTACACCATTTGTGAATCATTCAAAACTTAAGTAGGTTTATATATGGTGAAGGAAACAAAGTCAATTTAGACTTACAACCTAGTATGGAAACTTGGATTCTTAAATTTCAATTACAAGTGCTTAGTTTGCCTTCAATAACTAAGAAATATAATCTCTGCCAAGAAAAAAAATTATGATCAAAACAACAGTTTAATAAGATAGTGGTTAGTTTAGTTAAAAGCAGTTATTAAACAAAATCTTATATGTTGATGTAATTAATAAAAACAACTACTACTAATCTGAACACAACATTATAGGTTAACCTACAAAAGCTTGAAAAAATAACAATTAGCTTAAAACATCAAAGAAAGTTCAAAATCATTTCCTGCTTCGTATTAGATCATTGCTATGTTCATAGTGTCATCAATTCCAAGAGTCAATTATGTGTTGTTCTGTTCTTTTCTTTTCTTTAAATCCAACTCTGCAGAGTTAATGTTGGTTTGAAATCTGTTACTGCACTTTATTGTCAAAATTGTTACTGGTTTAAGCTTCTAGTGGTTGGCTTTAAACTTCAAAGTCTGCATCATAACAACAATGATTACAAAGAACTGAAATAACCAACAAAAGTGAGATTTATGAGTGAACAATGCAGTGACAATTTTATTTGGTGTTGCTCTTGATGTATTCAATTTTTAAACGTGGATTGGACTTGTTGCTGCACTAGAATTTGTTGTTTGAATAACATTCCAGCAAGCAATTTCACATGAATTTAGCAAAGTGCATTAACCAATTCTGCAGCTTCTTTAATACATTTTATTTTCTTTCTTAATCTGCAAAGATGATCACTCATTATTTAAAGGATATCAATAAACAGTAGATATTATAAGTAAAATAAAATATCTACGAAAAACTAAAACACAAGAAAATTATTGACGACTTAAGAAGAAAAATTCATAACTTAATTAAAGACAAAATAATTCTTATTTAAACAAAACAAAACACATATATCATGATAAATAAACTTTTATCGTCAATTAATTCACTATTTAATCAATATCAATAAATAATAGGACCCAAAATAGAAATAAAAGAACTTTTAAGAAAAAAAAAGGGTTATTGAAGAGCAAAGATATAATGAATTTATTAATTAGAAAAAAAAAAGTTATATAATTCATTAAATAACTATATTCTAATAAATGGAAGCTTGTTGGTTTACCTGTATTTAGAAGAGAACATGTGAAACTCTATCTTCTACTAGATACGTGTACTTGTACTAGACATTTCCATGTGGGTACATGAAAAGGTTGTTCCTACTCTAATCAAACCTCAAACCCACACATGTCAATAATTAATCAATTAATACATTTATTTTATCGAAAATATATATAAACCCTAATATACATATTCTATGGTTTTCCTTTCAGAAATTGTGGTAGTTAAAAAGAGTGATAGTTATTAGGCACATACCTATAGATGATGGAGAGGGAAGGGGTACCCCATAAATTAGTTCCTATATATACGGTTCATAGGCACATGAGAAACGTTAAATCTTAGGGCAAGTACGTACCATGCAAGTAACGTACATACAATTAATATTTCAAAATCTACCTTCAGATGGAGATGTGACTTTCAAGTGTAAATGTGTATCGTCTTAGGATTCAAATTATATTATTAATTATACTATACAATGTTAGCATAACTTAGTAAATTTACCCATTCATAGAAAAATAAACCTTTTTTAATAAATTAAATAATTTATAATTATTTTTATATAATTTTAAGTTTAACGGTCATCATATTAAACATTTAAGTCATTAATTAATATATTAAAATAATCTACTGGTTAAAAAGGTTTTTTTTTACGGGATGATCAACACTTGAGTGTTTTATATGATGCATGGATTGCTGTTAATTCTCTTCTAAAAGTATTTTCAAAGTAAAAAACAAAAAAAGATATTTCTTAAAATACATTTGTGACATTAAAAAAATCTTCCGTTAAATGATTGTCTAATCATTCATATTCGTTTTTGTCTTTATGAGCACCTTCACATGAAGCTAGTAAGGAAGATCAACATGTAGAGAGCTAGCTAGTGGAGACTAGGTTAAAAAACTAACTAAGCATATATTAGTTAAATATAGTCATATGATTAGTAATAGAAAATAATCATATAATTATATTACTATCTTACATAATATATAACAGATTTACTTTATTAAAGTTTTAAACTTAAATTGTATATTTTACGTGTATTAAAATATTTCAATGACATGCATTTAAGATTAAAAATAACACACAATTGTTTTTTATGTTATAAATTTTAATTTTAATTTTCTATAATTAAATAAGTTTAAAATGATACAACTAATATGTGAGTCATCACCTCCCGATCTCCTATCACAAGACATTTTCAAATTTCTTATATTTGAGTCTTACACATAATTGTAGAATCAAAATTAGGTTTTTAAATATAGTATTATACTTAAAGAGAAATTTCATTATTGTCTCAATTTAATTCCTTTTCATACCTGACATTAAAGGAGAAATATTCTTATAAGAGTTCATGTTGTTAATTTTTAGGCTCATCTCATTGATTTTTAGTGAAACAGATGTTTATGTTAATGTTTGATTAAGAAAGTTTAATGAAGATTCCTATTAGACATCAAGATAATCAAGTTATTTATATGTAAATGTTTATTTCAAAAGACTTTGAAAGGAAGAAGAAGAAATAGATTTGAGTATAGAAAATGAAAAAACAACATAAGTAAACAAAAACATGAAAATAAGAGGAATAAAATATGGAAATCCAAGAGAAGAGAGGGGAAAGAAAGTGGTCGTGACACTTGGAGAACGAAGTCGTCTGAGATAAGTGGTGGTGTCGCTACTTAAACCTAAGTTCAAGATAGGACAATGGAGTTTCAAGAATACTCTCTAGAACACCCTTTCACTCAAAGTTGACCATAATAACTTTATTTCATTAAATGATCAACCTTTTACAAGTAACCAGGAGGTCCTTTTAAAAAGGCTAAGAGAGGGATCTCCTAAAAATAATACAAAGCATGAGAACTATCTAAAAAAAAGTATCTTCTATTAAAATCTTAATGACGAGGTAGAGGGAGAATGTTGCTCACTCAATACAAAATCATCTAGAAGGTGTTCTTTCTTTCTTTCTCTCTCTATCTATCTATATATATATATATATCTTCCATGTGCAAAGTGGTCCCTACACCAAGACCTTTCAATATGATATTCTTTTGCACTTTCAAAAGGGATCTTATTAGCAAACTAGGGATGTGGTAAGAACAATCCATTCATATGGACTCCTTATTGGTCTTTCATGCTTCTAGAAAGGTAACAAACTCAAAATGGGAGGTGTCACCAGAAAGTCTACAAAACACAAACATGAGTCCAAGATTTTATTTAAAAGTAAACTAGGTAAAAGAAGGAAAGTGAAGAAACTTTCCTTCGAAATATGTTTATTTTTCTTAAGCATTTTCCTCCATCTCTGGTAGGGGTTAGGGGATCATGATATTCTTTCAAAATGTCACTTTAAAACTCTCTCAAGTGATGACTTTCATCACCTACTTTATACCTAACTATTAAAATTCAACTTCATAATAACAATGTAACTTCATTGTCATAACGACATTGTGTAGCTTTAAAGATATTTTTTATATCTCTAGTCCTAAACAATATTCAAATACACTTGTATTAAAAATAATTTATTCTAAATCAATTAAACATATTGTCATAACTTATCAAGTTCACGATGATATACATTATAGTTATGTATGTCACATAGTTTCTATTTTTTATACAACTTTGGAAATTTAATCTTCCATACAAAGACTCTTATCTTAAAAGACAAAAGCATACAAATTATACTTACGAAGATTGCATGGATTTTGTTATCAAGCATACAAAGGTTTCTTATCACGAAGATTTCACAAAGTAATGGTGAATCTACGAAGATCTCTAAAAGTAAAGGCACTCTCATCAAAAGAATGACAATCATGCTTAGTATGTCTCACATAATGAGAATGTGATAAACATGTATACTCATCATTTTTGCGAAGACACCCACTTGTAAAGAAGCAATTGCTTATCATGTTTGTGTTTTCAGTCAATTTTACTACACTAATATCACATGATCATAAATAAATTCACAAAGTTAAAGTGAAATTGTGAAAGTTTAAACACAAGTTGCAACAATAATTTCCTAAATAAAGACATTAGTGGGATACACCACAATATATAAAAAAGACATGGTAAGCAAAACAATAACAATGAGACATAAAAATATGTATGGAAATTAAGAAGAATTGTTTCACTTTATTGAATTTCATGACAATGTATGCTTAGGTTTCATGTGGAAGATGAATATGACCTTTTGAATAGGTTGTTTTGAACTTTTAAACTATACATTAATTTCTCTTTTCCATCGCTACAATGTATTGGTTCAAGATGAGATAAACAAAATACTTTCAATTCTCTTTGTTATAGTTGAAGGTTAAATGATCCATTCATAGTTCTTTCTCCAAAAAAACATACAAATAAGTATACTCCAAAAACAAATGTCCAAATGATCTTGAAACAACAAATCCATATCATTGAAGATATGATTCATTTCATGTCTTTTCTATTTTATTAGCAAATATTTAATAAATAATTTTTAAATGATTCCATTAATTCAATAGTAAAAATACTACAAAGAATAATGAAGTTAAAAAAAAAAAAAAACCAACCCAATTATAGATCTCTTTCTTTTAAGCCAAGAAGTAAGTTATTTAACCAATTTTTAATAAAATACTTGTTTGTTTTTTTTTTCTCTCCCCAATGTTATGAACGAGAGTTGACTAAAATTTTGATTACATATATTTTGATGCATGTTATGTTAGAAGAAGCAGGAGACAGGTTCCTTAAATGCATGGTACGTGGGCATGTGAATGGCTTTCGATTATATGCAGCAAAAGACTGTCTGATGCAACGTCTCCATCAAATATAAAGCTCATGAATGCCTCCACTTTACCACATCCACCACTGTACATTTTCATTTTTTTATCACTATCCATGAAACTTTGTACTTTCCACTTCTTCAGATCGGACATTCCCAGATCCATTTTTTCATTATTTTGCCCATCCCAATCATTTACATTTCATTCCACCTAAATAGTAACCATAAACATAATTACACTTTCTATTTCGCATAGGTTTTTCGATTACAAATGAAATATTGGGTTTGTATATGCACTTCAAAAACCTCTTATTTATTGAAGATTTATTTTTTATTTTATAAACATTTTTATTCTCCACAAATTAATTTCTACAGATTTTTTAAATCGTCACAATTAGAGTCGTAGCTATTAATTTACGGAGATTTTTAATATTTTCTGGTATCTGATTTATATTGCAGAAGTCTTTTGTGAAGGGTTTTAACCTCTTCTATTAGTAACTATTATTTTGTAGAAATTTGAAATTTTTTTCATTTTCAACTATTTTACTGGAAAGATTAACTCTAATTTTTTCTCAATTTAAAGATTTTAAGCCACCTCATTTGTGTTATTTAGTTTGTGAGTTTACTATTTTATTTTGTTTGTCTTACATGACAATGTCATCATTGATATGCTTATATTTTTGTTAACAATATTTATTTATAACAAGATTCAAATACTATAATTAAAACAAAAAAAAAATATGACAAACTTCTTTTACCAAAATGTTGAATTATATATCATTAAAACATTCAATTTTCAAAAATATCATAGTATATAAAAGTAAGTTAAATTGATACATAATTACAACTAAATTCATAATTATTCAAAATTCGTAGACTAAATATAGTTTCATCCTAAAATACATCATAAACTCCCTAAATGTTGCTAGCACGAGATTTTGCAATAATTTTGAGTTTTATTTGTAGCTATGTATACCGTGATTATTAAAATTGAGAAATAAAAAGAGATGTGTACTTCTTAATTTTCTTTCATTTTCCTCTTTTAAATATATACTTGTCACCTTATGTTTAATATGTTTCTCGTTTTTACAATTTATATTTTTAACATTTGTACAAAGAACACACTCTAAACAATTTACTTTTCTTGGTTTTGTACAATTTTTTTAAATGGAAAATGTAATGATAATATTCCAATTAAAAAACTAATATTCTTAATATTTTGTTTTAATTAAGGTGATAAAGGATCGGGTCAATGTCTATTCGCATAACTAACAAAATTCAGACCTTAACCGTTTCGTTATGTGTCAGATATCTATTTAAAAATTATCACGAATATTTTAAAACTCGTGGATACTCGTGAATACTAGCGATAGTTTAAAAAAAATTATTTTATAAATTTTTAAAATAAAATTACAAAGTAAAATATAAAATGTAATATAAATTAAATTAAATATAAATTAAAATTTAATTTTAATTAAATTTATCTTAATAAAATATAAATTAGTTTTAATTTTAATTAACTTAAACTTAATAAATTATAAATTTAATTTTTTGTAAGTAATAAATATAGTGGATAAGAATAGTATGATACTCACATTCAACCTGTTTATATAAGGATATTAACATACACACTAACTGGGGATAATAAATATCATACCAACTATCTACTATGAATTTTATCTGCATGTATCTATAAATAAATACAAGATATTTTTCTTATCTTAGTTTCATTTAAAAAATAAACATAAAAAAATAGAAACTAAGATTGTTTGGATTTAGAAAATAAAAAGTCAAAACCGACTCTAAATTTTGTAATAGATGTAATTGATTTGGTAAAATAATTTGTTTTTCTACATTAAAAATAAGTTTTAAATCAAAATATGAAACTATTATATAGTCTTAATATATAAAAACTACTATCAAAATAAGTCTTAAATCAAAATAAAAAACTACTATCTAATTTGTTTTTATATATTTTTATTACTTATTTTTTAATATAAAAACATATATCAAGAAATTTTAAATTAATATATTAAATTGTTATATTTTATTTATTTTATTATAATATGAAAATGTATATTAATAAAATGTTATTAGTATGATTATTAAAAAGGATCTTGTTAAATTTATAATTTAATCAATTATATAATAAAAAAATAATAAATATTTAAAAATAATAAATATTTAAAAATAATAAATATTTAAAAATAATTGTATTAGGTAGAGGCATTGCCTTGCCTCTACTTAAAATTATCTACAATACATGGCCTTGTGTGACATCCGGGCACTAACGAGGGCGGGGAGTGATCGCCGGTGCAAAAGACACGAAGTGCAAGGAGTACAAACAAGGAGCGGCTCCTGGCAGGCTTCCAGTGGAAGGGACACATGGATGAATCGAGCATACACCGGAATAAGAGGGATCTAGAGACTGTATAGGTATGAGACTATACAGTTGAAGGATAGCTTAAAGGGATTGATCTGGCTACTTATATCACCAAAATGTATTTGCTTTTCGGTAGCCTAACCCATAAGAACTCTATGGTTAAGCGTGCTTAGCCTAGAATAATTTAGGGATGGGTCCTTCTGGGAACTTTTCTTGGAAAGTGTGTGAGTGAGGCTAAAGCACATTAGAAAGTCTCATGGTGATGTGAGGGGGTAGTGGTTCGATTCCCTGTAAGCTGTCGGGGCGTTACACCTTACCTATGGTTTTTTCATCTTATTCTTAGTTTCTTCTGCTTTGAATTGAGTTGGAAAACTAGTAACCAAGATTGGAGGAATTGCACTTGGTCTAAAGTTCTTAGGTTCTATGTTACAAGAATGAGTCTATATCTACTTTAGAGTATTCCCAATACATTAAATGAATGACTCACTAAGTATAAAAGATAAGTGGCGGTACAATAGAAGAAGAAAAGATTAAATCCAATCTTAACACATATTTATCACTATATTCTTTAACATTATTAGTTTTGTTTTTATAATTTTCACAATCAACTCAAACATTGTTTTAATGAATCTAATCCTTATCTAAATATTGGATAGTCTTAACAAATTAATGTGAATATGATAACTCTCATTCAATCGTATTACAACTAACTTGGTGCACTTGTAAATAAGTCATAATACTGAATAATTCTTTTGAAACTTGATATTTTGTGATGTATGGGCTTTTGGGACTTAAGCTCGAATGAACATAAAAATTTAGATGTTAAGGCTTTTGGGACTTAACCCTAAACATAAAAATCTCAATTATAGTTTTTCCCATCACTTGTCAACAAATATATTTTCAATCTCATGATAAAGATGTTTCTTTAACACCTCGACCAACATAAAATGGAAAAGAAAAGAAGAAGAAAAAGTAAAAAAATAAAAAGTCTCCACAAAAGTGTTACTTGCTAAAAAAAAGTTCCAAAAAAAGTTGGTCACTCTCCTCTCCATTGTCCCTCCCCTTGTCTAAGTTGTTTAATACGACTAATAGTAATGGTAAATCTTGTGATCAAAATCTTTCGAATCATTCACTTTCTAAAGATACGACGTATTGCCTTTAATTGACCAACTAAACAATGGCTTTGACAAAAGAAGAACAAATGAAAAACAAATATTCCTTTTTTTTTCCCTTCCAACTCCCTCTCTTTTAATGTTAATAAGTTTGAAGTATATTGTGAGACAGAATGTTAATATTAGATGAATGTTTGAACAAGTCTAATGGGTTTCATGATTTAGAAAAGAGAAAATATTTTTCATAGAAAATAATTAATTAATGACAAATTATGTTTGCTCATTATTGACATAGAAAGTTCCACTAATACTACTAATGCAAGAATAATAAAACTTGAGTTCACTGGAATGAGTCATGCAGTAATGAGGTTTTGCATGATGATATGATGATATGTTCATAAAAGCAACTTGGATTTTAGTTGGTGGCTTGACAATTTGATAGAAATGTTTTACATGATAATGTAATTAATATGTTTTCTTTTAAGCACAAAGTTACATTAAAATCTATATTGAGAAGTCAAAAAATCAACATAAAATAAATAAAAAAAAGTAAAATGAAACAATAAAAAAAAATATATGTCATTTAACAATTAAAAGATAACAAATTATTGACGTAGTACTAATAAAATAAATATCATATATCTTTATAATTTATTAGTCTACTATAAAAATGTTTAAGTACTTTTTAAATGATAAGTTCACACAGTAGAATTTGCCCCTCATAATTGCCCGAACCTAAAACTTCACTAAATTATAATTTTATATCATATTTTCTGTGAATGACCACTCTCATTATTGTTTTAGAAAGCTTAATTTTGTCATTATCATGCTAATGACACTCATTGCATGTATTATCAATTATTATAAGTTCAAATAATCATATACGTGGTCTTTTCTCAACATTTGTCAACCAACTTTTTTGAACACTCTTTCTTCCCAAATCTGAAATATGCCCTAAACAAACAGCATGTCCTTTTTTACTTTCCTCATTCATCTCAATTTCTATTTCAGCAAAGGAAGTTGGTGAAACCCTCTTTTCGTGTCATAAAAATAAACTAAATTTCTAGTACAGTAAAATAACGAAAATTTAAAATAAAGTGGAGAGAAAAAAAAAATACTTGGACTCAGAAGGAAAGTGTTTGTCGGGCATACAAAAATTCATTAAAGTAATAGACTATGTTTGTAGAAATATATTTTAATGTTCACTCCTGCTATGTTGTTTTAAAATGTTTTCTTTTAATATTCACCCGAAAATATTTGAACTAATAATTTTTTTTATTACCTTTTCTTTTTGTAGGTTTGATTAATTACCCTTTAAGAATGTGAATTTGACTCACTAGAACAGCAAATCACTAGAGATTTCCTAAAATATGAATATTATATATATAATTGTCACCATAATTATTAAGATCTTGTATTCTCTACCAAAAATTCGAAATAATTTCTTCCTAGGTTGTAAAGCCGTACAGAAAATTCTTCATTCGGCTTCAAAAAAATAAATACAATGTTTGGAAAACTCAACTGTAAATGCACATTAAAATCTGTTCATGGGAATAACTGAAATAGCCTAGTCAATTATGATGCAAGATATAAAATGTTTCCTTGATTTCAACTGAAGAATATATTCATAATTCATATTCAAGTGAAACTATTTAGAATAGTTTTTTTAATATATATATATATATATATATATATATATATATATATATATATATATATATATATATATATATATATATATATATATATAATATGAGAAAATTTTGAATATGAAGCTTCAAACACCATGCGAAACATATACAAAATTTATGTATAAGTTTTATTTTTCCTAATATATCATTTGTTGCTTTATCTTTTTCTCCCATTGTTTTCTTGCTTTTCCAATATTTCTTTTGAAAGTAGGAGTTCCCCTTAAGCTAAAAACTACTTTGAGTGACTACTATTTTTCATATAAGAAACCTAGATACGAAACTCCAAATACCAAAACCAAACACGTAAAAGTACACTTGTTAAGGTATATAATTTTACCTATTTAATGTGTATCAATCATTTTCCTCTTTTTCTTATAAGATCTATCGTGTATTTATAATCTTTTCCTTAAATGAAAAAAATAGAAGAAATATGTACATAACATTCATACAATGTCTATTTCTCTATGATTTATCATTCATTACATCTTATAATAATATAAAATATAAGAAAAAATAAAGTCACAATTTTCATTCTATAAAAATTTTCAACCTCCTAATCAAAACAATAAAAATCAATTCTTAATATGAAATGCATGTCGGTAGATTATAATTAGACATTGATTTGCATGTGGAAGTCTCTCTGAAAAAAAATGAATAATTTAGAATTGAATGATGAGGATGGGAGATTGAAATGGACCTCATCCATGCATGAGAGTGAGAGTGAAAGCATAACCACTTTCCATATGAAAAGGCCCACATATCTTGAAAGCATGAATGAAGGCCCATGAACAAAACCAATGTGTGTGTGTGTGTGTGATCTTTCCCAATTATAGGTGGGTGACTATTTTGCAGCAATCCCATCATCATGAAACAATGCCCAATACAGTCCACCTAGATCCTTTTTGTGGGTCACTTTCTCTTACTCTCTCTCTTCTTGTCCTCACTTTCTTCCTCTTCCCCACCTTCCTCGTGATGTGTTTTCTCCATGGACTCTAATAACATGCAAATGTTTCATCTTTCAATGCACCATTAATGATTTCAGCTCCAAGTAGTATCTTTGTTCTTCTTCCCTTTAGTCTATCATAACATAAGACACTGTTGATCTTGGTAAAGTAAGGTTTCAGATTCAACTTTTATAAAAAAAAACAAAATCAGTTAACAATAGAAATGTTATCACATTTTTTATATGGATCGATTCATTGTCAACAAAATCAGTAAATATTTTTTTTACATTTATGACATGATCACTAAAAAAACACATCATGATCACTAAAAAAACACATCATGATCAATGCTCATGTTTTCAAAAAGAGATTGCCAGTTAACCTAAAAAACTATTTTGAGATGAAAAATGAGATTTATCTAAATCATATAACACTATTTTTCATTTTTCATTGTCATCGGGTCATAAATGATTGTGTAATAAGTTTATTGAGTTTTGTAATAATTACTTTAAAAATTTGTATATTAAATTAATTGATAATTTTAAAGAATACTAAATTCTTTAAACATTCCATGTATGTATAATATAATTTTAAAAGAAAACCCATGTTTGAATAAGCTTAGGTATATAAAAAATTAGAATAACTAAGGTTCAACTCAAATATTTGTTAGGAATCTGTAAAAAATCAATATTTATATGAATTTGAAAAGAAATCATCAAGATAAATTTTTTTGAAAGGAAAAAAAAATTATAGTGAGAACCTAATATTATGCAAATACAAACAAAAGTGTTTTTAATGATATTTTTAATATATTTTTGTATGATTTCTAATAAAAAGTCACCTGATGGAATTTTATCCTCAAATGTACTTGGTTTTTTATTAGCTCCGAAAAAAGTGAGATTCAGTTGATATTCTAAAACCCAAGAGAAGCAGGGGCAAATCCGTCAAAACAAAACCTAATGATCTTGAAGATAAGCATTCAGTGGCACATTTGATATTTTACGTCAAATTTAAGTCTGATATGGTAACAAAGCATGCATATAAGGCCAAACCTCTCCCTCCACTGATCCACAATGCTTTTTCTCCCTTCTTTCATCTTCCTCCTTTTTCACCTCATTATTATCCCAAAATTGCAGAGTTTCTCATCCCAGAAAACATGAAGGGAAGGTTCTTATTTCTGTCGGTGCTCTTGTATTCCACCTTTCATGTCTCCTTCTCCATTATCGATGGTAAGCTACAAATTAATCATTCATTTATAATGCATTTTATACTCATACATCTATTATATATATATTTAAGTACTTAATGCTTCACTAATTAAAGTAGATTTTGTAATGAAACTTTGTACAAAATTTTAATCTTTAAACTTTATTACTGCCATTATACACTGATTAGTTATAAGGGTATTCTTGTTAAAAATACCTCTCATCTAATTTCGTACACTTCAACAATTTGAAGATCATCTTCTTTAGCACACCCAATACTCCCTTTGTATAGTTAAATTTGAGTGTCTTTGGTTGCAATTCATTTAAGTGCATTTATATCTATTTCAAGTTAGATATACAGGAAGAGAAAAACACAGAAGTTATATATAAATACAAAAGATTATTAAAATACAAAAAAACAAGCTTCATTCTAAAAGTAAGTTCAAATGAGTCAAGTCAAAATCTATGTATTTTTAGTTCTCATCTATAAGACTGTTCATTAGAAAAGTATAAATTGTTAAACGAGGTCTAAATCTCCATTTGTAAGTTCTCAACTCAATTGGCACTAGAAAATCCAAGCCCCATATTATTAGAGAGAAAAATTTAATATATATATATATATATATATATATATATATATATATATATATATATATATATATATAACGCAATTCTATTTTACAACATTTATAAAATTAAATTAGGTTAAGTTCTTCATTTTAAAACTTATGTGGGTCTAAAGTCACCTAGGCAAAACCACTATTGAGTCATATATTTACTATGTTATCTATGAATAAAAAGTGTTTTAAGAAAAAGTAAATCAACTTCATGATGAATTATTAATCAGAGTGGATTATACAACTCTTGTGTACAGGAGATAAGATAATCCATAGCTACTAAAATTTGAAGACTATTTAATGTGACATGTGCCTCACTCATGCATGTTGGTAGTGAATGAAAAAGGTAGAAATCAAAGTGTAGGTATTACAATATCCACAGAGGGATGAATTTATTGTAGTAATGTTCCTTGATGTGGACATAATTTATGCATGTACCCTTAATAATAATTTTTTTCCTTCACTGTTGGGGTCACTGCCCTAGCTATACGACGGTGACCTTAGTCTTGCACGGCTGTCATAAATTCCATATTTTAAATTCGTGATGGGACCCACAGTTTAGGGTAAGCACAATGCATGCATGTTGCTCTGGAATTTCACATGGCCCTGTGTGTTGCTAGGGACATGTAGCACACACATGCCTTCAGAGATGCACTTTCTCGGGACACTGTTCCGTATGGTAAAAACTACCCTATGCCCGTTTTTGCAGCAGAGATTTTAGGATTTGGATTAGGTTGGACCCTTATTGTCTGTAGCAACTTTTTTACAAATACAGTTAAAGTAAAAAAGAAAAAAAAACATTACAATCTTTTAGTTTCGATGGCATCTACATTTTAGTTTAGAAGTAATTTGATCAAATTTTGAAATTCGATGGCATTCCTCTTATGTTATTATCTCATTCTCGAAATAAGCACCTTTTAATATATTCTACTCACTAAATAAATGCATCATTTATAGAAATAAATCCATTTTATTTTATCTAACAGAAATAAAATTTATTTGAGTAAAATGAATAAAAGTGTGAACTAACCTCTTCGGTGAACGGTGAGCACAGGACTGGTGGCGAACGGGAACTTCGAGTTGGGTCCGAAGGCGTCGGATCTGAAAGGGACGGTGGTGGTGGGAGGCAGCAAGTCGATTCCAGAATGGGAGATATCGGGTTTCGTGGAGTACATAAAGTCGGGACAGAAGCAGGGGGACATGCTGCTGGTGGTGCCGGAGGGGGCGTATGCGGTGCGGCTGGGGAACGAGGCGTCGATAAAGCAGAACATAAAGGTGCTGAAGGGGATGTACTACTCGATCACGTTCATGGTGGCTCGGACGTGCGCGCAGGAGGAGAGGATTAACATCTCGGTGACGCCGGACTGGGGAGTGATACCGATCCAGACGCTGTACACGAGCAGCGGGTGGGATCCGATTGCGTTCGGGTTCAAAGCGGAGAGCGAGACGGTGGAGATGCTGATTCACAACCCTGGCAAGGAGGAGGACCCCGCCTGTGGGCCCCTCATTGATTCGGTTGCTCTCAGGACTCTCTATCCTCCCAGACCTACAAACCGTAAGTTACACTTTTCTCCTCCTTTCTATTATAATTATTATTATTACTACTCACAAAAACATTTTTAAATGTTGCTGCATTTAAATACTTTTTTAATTAAAAAATTAAATAAAAGTATAAAAAAAAATATGCATGTTAAATAAGAGAATTTTTTGCATATGATTACAATTTCTCCATTTTTTATATTTATAATAAATTTCATAAAATTTGTATGTTTTAATAGGTATAAATATATCATAAGTATCATGCAATGAAATTAAATTATATATATATATATATATATATATATATATATATATATATATATATATAATTTAAATATGTTAATTTTTAATTAACTTTGATATATGATATTGTATTTAAATATAAAAAAACAGTATTTTTAATTATTTTTATTTTTTGATTGGAATACGGAAAATTAAATTAAATTTTTTAAAAAAAGAAATTCATTTTAATATTTTTTTTTACTTTTTATCGTTTTTTTAATTTTTAGTTTTGAACATAATGATATGAATGATAATGTAAACAGATAAATATGGTTTAATTCCTAAATATACAACAAGTTCAATTACGTAATGTAATTAAATTTCTCAAAATTACTTGTCGTTAAAACGTTTTTTTAATCAATTTAATATTAAATTCGAGATTATTTTATCGTTAAACTATAATTAATATTTTTTACATGAAAATAAATCGGTAAGTTTTTCAAACTAAGTCGTTTGATGTATCTATCTAATTAACTTATTTCAAAATAGATAAGTTTATTCTTTTTTAATAAACAATCTTAATCGACTTATTAAATAAATATGTTTTAAAATTATTTATTCAAAAACACTTGTTTTAATTAAACAATCTCATCCAAATGTTGAAAACACGTTCAAGAATCGAATTCCTGTTCACTAAAGTAAACTCAATCAAAATTCACCTTTGATAAAGGTTGTTTAGTTGTGATGACTAAGGCATTGGAGTTAATTAATTAATATTACTTCCTCTAGTATATATTATTGCTTTACGATGTTGATAGTTTATATGCATTGAAACTTGAATTAGACAAAACGTAAAAAAATTTCAATTTCCTAAGGGACTGTTTGGTTATACTCGTTTGAAGAGAAAAAAGCTATTTTAATGGAAAAGAAAGTGACAGTTATTTTCTTGTTTGATTTAAAAGAAGAAAAAAAAAAGAGAGATGTTTAAAATTAAATTATTTTATATTAACTTGAAATTACAAAATACAAATAATATTCTTTTTCAGTACACGTGAAATGTTTTAAATCTTTCTTTTAAAACTTTCCCATGTTGAAGGAACAAAAATTCAGTAAGAGATTCTGTTCTCCAGCATTTTTGTTTTCCCTTTATTTCTCTACAATCAAATACTATATATATAATATAAATTTGTTTTAAATGGTAATAATAACATTCCCTTTCATATACTTTTAGTCATTTTTAGTATAGATTCAAATATGTTAAAAAGTTATTTATTTTAATAAGTATTTTTTTTCTCATTTATTAACTCTCTCCCGATTTAAAAAAAAATGAAATTTTAAAAGTTATAATTTTTTAAGACATTTAACTAATAGAAAAAAAAAAGACTGTTTTTAACATGGTTCTTTTAAAATCATAGTCGCATTAAATTATAACTTTTCTTATCAATTCTACGTAATAAATACTTACATTGAATGAAAGCATGTTAGCAGAATGAGTAAAACTTTGATTCTCATAAGAAAACACAGGATAAAAAATTGCTTTTGTCTTTGTCTTGTTTTATTAGGTTACTTTTTTTCTTTTTCAGTTCAAATAGTCCTAATTTTTTCTTTTAAAAGTGAATATTTTAAAACAATATATGACTTCGGGTTAATCTTGAAGTGTAACTCGATCAAACTTTGAAAATAAAACTGAAAATCTAAAAGTATTTACTTAAAATAATTTATAACTATTGACTTAATAAGTTAATTTATTTAAAACTTGACGCGAGGATTTATTTTAATTTTAAAATTATAACTTTCAATATACTTTATTAAAAATAGTTGTTGTTTTTTATATAAAGTAATATTATTAGTTTTTTCAATATTTATTTTCTAAAATATCTTGTTCAAATTATTCTTTGAGAGAAGAAAAGACAATTCAGAGAAAGCTGGACAACACAACCTTTTATAAAATGATGGGTCTAGAAATCCCAGTTAGAAAAAAATAAAAATAAAAGGACAAAAATAAACTGAATAAAGAAATTTCGTTTAAGACACTAAAATATGTTATATTACGTAATGATATTTTGACACATAAAGATTTTTTACAATTATTTAATACTTTTTTTATTATTTTTCTTTTTACAAATATAAAAATTCATTTTTCTACAACTTCATATCAATGTGTGTGAAAGTATTATTTTCTTAATTATAAACTTAACTCTTTCGTTATAGCTATACCAAATAATCACAAACACATGCACACAAGGTGTTTGATTTGATGTAACATTCCTTGTGGTTATTGCTACATATCTGTTTGGTGAAATGTTTATTAATCATAGAAAGCACACAACTAAGAACAAACATCAACAGTTCAAGAGAAAGAAGATGGATTAATACCTATAAAGGCAACAGGTTATATATATATATATATACATGTATATATATTATATTATATTATACGGATGTTTATGCATAGATATGTCAGAAAATTAAGTAAAAACAGGTTGGAAGTGGTCCTACACTCATAGTTCATCATATTATCTAGGTAGGTAGGATGTTCCAATCATATTTATGAAATGCAATTATGCATCTTATAGTACAAAAAGCAGCATAAATTCAAATTCAGAATGTGTCTGAGACTAGAATATAACATCTGTGTTCTTACTCGGTTTCATTGCATGTGATGTGGAATTAGTTCACTGTTCATTACTTACCTAGGTGAATAAAAAGGTTCTGATTGAACAAAACATTGCTCCCTTAAAAATAGGAAAAAATAAAACACTGTACTAAAAATTAAATGAGTGTTTGTGTATTAGTGTGTATGTGTTTGTGTTAAATTATACATACAGGACCACAACATGTAATGAATAGCCAACTATCCACTTTCTTTAGCTTTGCACAATGAGTCTGACTCCTGATTCAACTATACATATATGCATTAATTCCCTGGACAGAGAACCTATTGAAGAATGGTGGATTTGAAGAAGGACCGTATGTGTTTCCGAACTCATCATGGGGTGTGATAATCCCACCGAACATTGAGGATGACCATTCTCCTCTCCCAGGGTGGATGGTGGAGTCCCTGAAGGCAGTGAGGTACATAGACTCAGAGCATTTCTCAGTCCCTCAGGCCACAAGAGCAGTGGAGCTAATAGCAGGAAAAGAGAGTGCCATTGCTCAAGTGGCCAGAACCATCCCTGGCAAAACCTATGTGCTCTCATTCTCTGTAGGGGATGCCAGCAACTCCTGTGAAGGCTCCATGATTGTGGAAGCATTTGCAGGCAAAGACACCATCAAAGTGCCCTACGAATCCAAGGGCAAAGGAGGCTTCAAACGTGCAGCCCTCAAGTTTGTGGCTGTTGGACCAAGAACAAGAATCATGTTCCTCAGCACCTTTTACACTATGAGAAGTGATGATTTCTCTTCACTCTGTGGTCCTGTGGTTGATGATGTCAAGTTGATAAGCCTGCGTAAACCATAAGAGTTTCGATCATCCTTAAGGGTTCTGAGTCTTTGATGAGATTATGATATATAGTTAGAGAATAATTTTATAAGCATGTGTTTCTTATCATTTCTGTCTTTTCTTTTTTACTAAGAGAGGCCTGGGAGTTATGACTATGATCTTCATTCTGATATATTGAAATAAGTGTGTATAACAATTATTATTATATCATCTATAGACTTATACTATATATACAAGTGGAGGGTTTCTAACCCCTTTCATGTATTTTGAATATTATGCTAAAAAATATAGATTATTCATAAATAAAAATAAATTTTCACTCTAATTGATATTTCTATCATGTCATTGTTGTTCATTTTGAACACAAAATTATTCATATATACATTAATTTTTTTTATCAATACATGATATATATCTATATAATAAATTATAAAAGTAATAAGTTTATAGGATATATGATGTGATAATAAGAGAGGAATAGAAAATAAATAAATATTTAAGATGTGTATATAAAATGAAAGTTTATCTTTATCATTATTCGATATTAATTCATAATTTGACTTTTTTTAACTAGAGATTGTGCAGTCACTCAATTAATTTGAAGATTTGGATAAGGTTATTGTAACATATTTAAATCTCCTCTTAGTAGTCATTTTTTTCTCTCAAAAATTCCGAGGGAAAATCCTATATATATTTTTTTCTTTTAAAAAATGAATAGGTTGAGAACTTAAAGACCCGTGATTATTGTTTTCGAAAACTTTCCTTATGATATTAATTTCATTATAAGTTTTGAAAAACTTGTTTTCAAAAATAAGTAAACCAAAATAACTTATGTGTTCAAATTTGCATTATAATTTACTTTCTGGTAAATAAGTGAGACGTTAAAAATTCAAGATAAGGAGTTAGATAAAATAAGATCATTAACATGGGAATTGATTCATTTTAAAATAATAAATAATTAAATAAGCACATGTCGAAGTTCATAATAGTGCATAATATAAATTTATTTGAAATCAAATAAGCACTAAAATATAAAATGAAAAAACAACACACCAAGAACTAAATCAAATCAATTTAGTGGAAGACTCTTTAATCTTCGTCACAACTAAACCTAAAAGTTATATGTGTAGTTATAATACCACTTTAACAACCTCCTACACCTATATTATATATATAAACTTTAACAACATTTGGTGACATTTTAATAAATAAAGATAAATTTGTTTTTGTCAGCAAATCAACATAAAGAAGTCGTTTTTTTTATATTGATTACTATTGTATTTGATGTAAGAGTCATATTTTATGTTGTTATTGGTATAATTGACATAAAAAGATGTTTTTTTTAATTTACTTTTTACAATTATACTACTACTTGTTTATTTTTTTTTTATGTTATAAATTTGTATCCATCGTTATTACTTCATCTCAAATTGTTGTTTGTGTCATCCATCTCCTATCTATTAATAAAAGAAAAGTGATAAAATACAAAAAAAATATCTACTACAGATATAAGAATACTTGCCATAATAAATTGGACTTATTATTACAAGTATTCAAAAACATATCATAATAAGTTGGACTTACTATATTCCTATGCTTGTCATAATAAGTTGAACTTACTGTGTTAGATATTTTAATATTTATCTAAGTTAGCTTAATATGTCAAGTATTTTAATATTTGTGATAATAAGTTAAGTTACTATGTAAAGTCTATCAACGCATGTACAATGACAAATATTTGTATGCTTGACATAGTAAATTCAATTTATCGAGTCAAGTCTTTCGATGTGAAATAAAAAAAAAACATACATTTTTTATATCGTCTGCAATTATGATACCAAAATAACTATAATAAGAAGTTGTGTACATCTGACATTAAAAGTCTCACATTTTGTAGTAAAATGAATAACTCTTACCTTATTCTTGGTACAAGAGGGTATAGATAATATTTATTTAATTTTCGATATTGGTTGTCGTTAATTAATATTGTTGGCTCAAACTTAACATGTCTAAGACATGACATTCAAAATCTTACTTTATTTATTAAATATACAATATGTTTCGGTTGAATTGGTCCGATGGTCGGTCGTCCTTCCTTGCTCTGCTTTCTTTTGATCTTCAATCCTCTCTGAGAACGCGATCCAATGGGTTGTTGACCTGCGGAAGACAGTCTGACATATGTTTCATAAAGAGCTCTATATTTTATTGGGATAATAAAAGATGATTGTACTTGACATCAGTTGTATTATTTATAGAGTTTGTGGCAGTCAAGTCTATTGATTAGTTATCAGTATATTTTTAGGAAATCAAACCCAATAATCAATAATTAATACCGTATATTTGTAAAGTGTAAAATAATCTGACCTATTAATACCTGATAATTGTCCATGAATGACCATTAACTTCGATTGGTATATTTCATATAGTACACAATATATTTGTAATATTAGATATGTTATAAAAAATTAATATTAAAATTTTTTGTAAACTTATATTTAGTTATAATAAAATCACCAATTAGACATCAATATATAATATAATCACTAAGTATGATTCTTTTTCTATATGTAGGTCACTTTGGTGCATTAGTATTTAAATGGGCATGTTTATAAGTATAATATTAAAGCAATTAAATTATCTTTTACATAAGGTCAATTTATTAAAAGTGTTAGAAATTATTAATGAAAAATTAATTAAAGTATATTGGAGTAGTGGAGAAGAACACCTCGGCCAACATATCAATAGGGGACGAGATGACATAAGATATCTAAACTAACAATATTATGTTAAGAAAAATGAGTTACAAAAGGATTAAGGTAATTAATCACGAGTAGGTAATCCTTAAAACAAGAGGCACTTATCAATTCTAAGCTCATAAAGTACAAGACTGATACAGGTATTAAAATAAACATTGTTCACGAAGCATGTAAGTAGATTCCTTTTATTATAGCATTTATCACTTGTCATGTATCGCCGACTTAAGCATCAGGCTCCTCAATTGATGACTTTTATGGCTAAATCAGAAGAGACCACGCAAGTGAAAGCGTTCGGAGGCACATAGACTGAAAAATAAAAGAGCTTAAGTAGACACGTTGAAAACATGAGTACTTCTCGATCTTTATAAGAACATTTTGACACCCACTATAGGGCCAATGTGGATTTTTGCAAACACATGGTGTCTACTTGCAACATGACCAACAACGACAAACCACAAGAAGAAGAGATCCTAGAAAGCAATTATTGGCATTATTATGTTTTAATTTTGTTTATCTGTTTATCTTTTATTTGTATTTTATTTATTACTTTTTAGATAAATAAGGTTTTATTGGAAATATAAGTATTTGGTTTTATTTCTAAAATATCTTATAGAAGCTGGAGATCAACATTCCTATATCAAAAGCACTACAACAAATGTTTGCTTACACAAGATTCATGAAAGACTTGCTTCCTAGAAAGAGAAAATATATAGAAGAGGAGAATATTAAGGTTCAAGGAAATTCTATTGCTATAATACAAAAGTTGTTGCCGCCAAAATTCAAAGACCCTCGTAGTTTCATTATTTCTTGTATAATTGGGAATTTGGCCATTAGGAAAGCATTGATTGATTTGGAAGTTAGTATCAATTTGATGCCACTTTATGATGAAGGAGATGAGAGACTTAAAGATGAAACTAACAAGAATGACTTTACAACTAGTTGATTAGTCCGTTAAATGCCCATATGGAGTTATTGAAGATGTACTTGTAAAGGTGGATAAATTCCTTTTTCCAATGGATTTTGTCATTCTTGAAGTATAGGAAGATGTTTAAATTCCTCACATTTTGGAAAGACCATTTATAAAGATAACTAGAGAGATTATTGATGTTGATGAAGGTCACTTAAAAGTGTGTGTACAAGATGAGATAATCACCTTTAATGTCTTAAAGCAATGCAATATCTTAGAGATGATGATAATTGTTGTAGAATGGAGTAAATAAATAAAGCGATTGATGTAATGCCCCAAATTTCAGGATCTCACGGGTTATTACAAAAATCAGTCATTTTTAAAACTTTCTTATAGCGCGGAAATGTATTTTCAAAAACCTCAACATTTAAACTTGCATCGCATAATAGTTCCAAAATACTAGTCCAATTGCATTACCAAAATAACGATGGAAATAAAATAACTCCAATTACATTGTTTTAAAAACTCAATTGCAATAGCTTTAAATAAAACCCCAAGTACGTCTTTCGTCATCTCACGGATCTATCATGCTTTATCTACATTTGTAGCATCATATCTGCTCCCGTATAACATCACACATTATACGATCATTGCATTCATATGCACAAACACAAACATGTATGGGGTAAGCTACTGGTGAAACAATCATAATAACATGATATAAACATATTGATTAAATCAACAATAATCAAACACCTCATACATAGTAGTAATAATAATAGGATTCCTAATCCTCTAACATAACAATTTAATCAAACAAATTACTCGATCATCGATCCTTGATCATTGATCCTTGATCTTCGATCCTCGAACCCTTGATGTCATCACTAACATCTCATTCTTAGACTCTTGGTCTATCCACTCCTTAGCACGTATGCCAACTACGTATTATACTCTTATAGTAACACCGCTATCATATAACATCACCTAAAACATCTCAAATATCATGATCACCATCATAGATACACCTTCATCCTGATTATCTCAGTCATGAACAACACCATGAGCATCACCATACCATAAACACCAGAGTGAAAAGAATCTGTCACACTCTTGTACCCTACCTTACCGACTATAGCCGCTCATACAACCCCATCTGTAGATTCCCCATACAGATACATCTGAGTAGTCCTGCAATCCAGCTAAGGAACATGTAATCATGCCACACAAGGACAAGGAAGACACATTCACCCCCACACAAGGAAGGCTCAACACCCGAATAACCCTTCCAATGCACACAAGGGAAAAGGAAGCACCTAACCACAAATAGCATTAGGATTTACTAGGTATAACAAGTAGACTTATCCTCCATTCTCATGCTTATCAATCACATACTCCAGTACATCCCAACACTCATTCATACTCCAATTCACAATCACAAATCAAAATTGACCCTAAACATGTCCATTACTCTCGTTCCTTGAGTACCAACGTGTTCCATACTTCCTAGGATTAAACCACGTCCATTCTTCATCAAATTCGTCAATTTTCACCAAAATACACTGTGATAATCGACTTTCATTTTTGATAATCGATTATCTTAGTAAAAATCACCTAGAAACTTTACGCAATAAGGGATAATCGATTATCATAAGTGATAATCGATTATTCCCGCAACCAGACTCAATATCAACGCGCAATAATTGATTATCACTAGTGATAATTGATTATCTGCAAAACGAAACACATCCTGGATATAATTCAAGTATGCAAACACACATGGAATAACCCTGAATCACGAGGGAACTCCCCCAAAACATCATTCATGCATTCAAGCATCACATACCCTTGTAATAATTCTCAAACATATACATCACAACACTTGAATCATCCAAATTCAATCATTATACATATTATAACCCAGTAATACAATTATAATGCATATGATTATTACCACACCCTTACACACACATTTGCATGGAAAACCCCAAGCCTCATAACTTTATTCTCCCTTAGCATCAAACCCTTTTGTTGACCCAACAACCATACATACATTCATAGGAAAAACCAACCACAAATATTACATAAACCCTATGCCCATGCATACATAAACCCTTGCCCAACAAGAGCAATATATAACCATAATCATAATCATATAAACATATATCAACAAGGATTATTAATCAAAATAACCAAGAACAGATATAACATACAATAATTAACAAATAATGGTAAGCTTCCCCATACCTTGGCCAATCCTATGGCTTTATATAACTTCAAAAATACAACAGGTCCTTTCTTACACTAATATTTTATGTAGCTCTTCCTCTTCTCCCCTAGAAAACGTCTCTTATCTCCCTTAATTCTCTAATTTTCATTTTTGCTTTTTAGTGTAGCAATATGTAGCCCCCTTTTTCTCTTCTCCTTTTTATCTTCTTCTATTCTATCTCTATCTTTTTAATTAAATTAATATCTCTCACTTATTTTATAAAACCACCAAGATTTTCTCCTTATTTTATCTTATGTATTGTTTAAAATATCAACAACCACCAAATATTTCAAAGATTCACGTAATCTTTCTATTTTGTTTCAACTTTTTATTTTTATTCTTTTCCTTTCTTTACTTTCAACACCCCCATAACTTAAATTATGCACTAATTAATGAAGGAAAAATGACCTTTTTTTTATCTTGGGCCCAAAATACAAATTAAAACCAAAAGTTTACTTTAACTCTTTTTCTTTATAGAATTTGACCTACACCTATTCAATTCTAAATCATCCTTCCACCCTCAATCCAACACATCATATTAATAACTTCACACTACACAAATCATTCAAATATCAATCATATGTTCCACTTAATCAATAATAACATTAAATAATATACATAATAATTATAATTTTAGAAAACAATTAATCATCAAACATCAATTATCAAATAATAATGTCCAAGTCTCATCCACATTATTTCCTAATTACCACAATTTCCTAGCGTCTTACAATTGAAGTCACCAAAAACCAAATGCATATGAAATCTCTATTGGAAAGAGCTTTGATTAAGGCTTGTGATGATCTCATTGCAAAAGAAGAAGGAAATGTAAAAGATGTGGTAAAATAATTAGAAAAGTTTCAAGAAGAATCTACAGTTGTTGAAGAAGAAAAGTTGTTGAAGAAGAAAAGTTGGTAAAGAAAAAAGTTGAAGACAAAAACCAACTGAAGTTGAAGTTGTTGTCAACACACCTCAAATATGTTTTTCTATAAGAGAGAGTAAAGAAGTTGGTGATCAATAATTCTTTATCAAACACCGAAGAACAAAAATTGGTTGCAATTTTGAAAGCAAATAAATAAACAATTGGATGACACATCTATAATTTGAAAGGGATAAGTCCATCATATTGCATGCATAAGATAATGCTAGAGAAAGATTACAAACCTATCACACAACCACAACGAAGACTAAATCCAACCATGAAAGAGGTGGTGGGAAAAGAGGTACGTAAGTTGCTTGAAGCGAGTATGATCTATCTTATCTTTGATAGCATTTTGGTTAGTCTTGTGCATGTAGTTCTAAAGAAAGGAGGAACGACTGTCATTCATGATGATTAAAATGAGTGGATTCCAACAAGGAGAGTCATTGAGTGGAGAATGTGTATCATTTATACGAAGCAAAACCAAGCCACTCGAAAGGATCACTTTCCCTTACCTTTCATAGATCAGATGTTGGAAAGGTTAGCATGACAGACTTATTATTATTTTCTTGATAGTTACTCGGACTGTAATAAGATTGTGGTGAATCTTGAGGATCAAGAGAAGACTACATTTACTTTTCCTTTTGGCGTGTTTGCTTATAAACGAATTTCATTTGGTCTTTGCAACACACTAACCACTTTCGAGAGGTGTATGTTTGCTATCATTTTGGATTTGTTATAGAAATGCATTAAAGTCTTCATGGATTACTTCTTCATATTTGGTTCATCTTTTGATCTTTGTTTTAAGAATATTGAGACATGTTAAGACAAGATTGTCTATAAGACTGAACTATCTAAACATGCTCATAAGTTTTGAAGTTTAACAAACAATAATAAACGAAACGAGCATAAGACATAGTGTTATCATTAGAAAATAAATACAACTAAAATATAAGTGATTTGAAAAAAAGCTTTGTGAAATCTAAATACCTTGAGAAAACTTTAGCAAACACACAAATACATGAACAAACACACCACTAAACAGTCTCCCTATTAAATGCATCAATGAGAGTCTTGTTCAATGCAACTAGTGTTATACATTGCTAAACAATGATTAAACAAACTCTCAACATGTCTTGATAGATAAAAGTTTCAAAAGATGTTTTTTGGAATGTGCGCCAAAAGTCTTAAACGATGATCCAAAATCTTATGTTGAAAGGCACCTTGCTAAACGTGTTTTTGAACGAAATAGAGAAAACTTAAAAAAACGTTTACATAGGTTAGATGATACCATGTGCCAAACGATCTCCTTCATCCAACAATGAAGTCTTCATTAACTACTTGGTATCTTAGTGAAAAGATTAATCGATCAAATCTTGCCTAAATGATAGAATACGTGAAAAATCCTATGTTTTTCTAAACATGCATTAAATGTCATTAAATGCACATCGTTTAAAAACAACAAAAGTGATAAGAAAAAAGACATATATTTCTGCATGAATATCTACTCTACTCTGTGCAGATTATCTATGTCAAGTATCCACCTACTTCATCTTATACAAATCAAAAGTGGACGTTAGAGACTAAAAAACCATTCATGGAATGTTCTCTCTATCAAAAGTCGCGTCAGAAAGTTCGTACAACCTAATTTTGATAAAGAACTGAATAAACATGCATGTTTTGACAAGTTGATTTTAACCAACGAATGTTACCTACGACAAGGCCAAGAAGATCCAAAGATCAAAGCAAAGTACTATCTAACGAACATTTTCTTAAAGCCTATATATTGAAGACCCTTGAAGAAAAGATAAAGAGAATACGCACACGAATACGAAAGAAATCATTTGAGAAGAAAAGCAAGTTTGAAAGAAAAGAAAATACTTTGAAGCTTCATAGAATCATAAGCTTACATTTGTTAGAAGATATAGAACTCTAAAAAGGTTGTTAAGTTGAATTATATTGTAAACATATTCTCTTTGTGAGAGTGATCGTCTAAGGACTTGTAAGCGATATGATTAATTGCACATTCTGAAGAAAATAGAAACACTTAACGATTAACTCGGTAGAGTTAAATGATAGCTAGACGAGTTTGTCTAGTGGAAACCAGGAGTGGATGAAACTCAACTAGATAGCGTATAAGGAAGATACTAGGATTGTCTAGGGATACCAGGAGTGGTGAAGAATACTACACAACCATGAGTAGGTGATACTGGGTTCTAGCTAGAGTAACGAGGGTTATTGGATTGACTAGGTGACATCAAGAGTGATGTGAATACTCAATTGTAAGCTTGTTGAAGATTATAGTGGAACCCTCTAAGAGGTCTTATGAATTGAAGCCTAAAGTTATATATTTTTTATCTCATCTGGACATGCTACGTTTAAAGAACCAAAGCATAATCTCCAAAATAACCGGTTCAAAAGTCTTTACATGTACTAGTATAAAGACAACATTATGACAGAGTTTTACCCTTCATAAAAGACAATAGCTCATATATATATATATATATATATATATATATATATATATATATATATATATATATATATATATATATATATATATATAAAACCTTAATTATGTCGAACTTAAAATAAAAATAATTGTGAAATTTGAGAATGAAATTACAAATATAGTTTATAAATAAATTTAAGAAGTAATAAGAACGAGCAACACAAATATTATGCCCAGTAGCCTTAACTTCCTTACCCATTTCTTAATTATTTACTTGATGTCATAAAAACAGATATATTATTAACAATAATGAAAAAAAATGTGAAGATGTTGGGAGGAAAAAAAATGATATATATAATTTTATATATCTTTTTTATATATAGAAAAAAGGAAAATATTTTTTTTAATTATTAATCAATAATAATAATGCAAAGTTCCTCCATTTCATATTCATTAAATATGTGAATTTAATTCTATAAGCAATTAATCACCCGTTAGTTTTTTCTAAAAAACATATAAATTTTCCTACTAATGTGAACCGTTCAAAGTTACTTCAATCATTTGTTTCATAATAATTAAATCATTCTTAAAATTTTTAATTTTCTTTAAAAAATATCTTTGAGATTTAAAAAATTGAATTTTACTTTTCCAAAATATTATTTCAATGGGCATATTGAGTATCCTTTGTGGAAAAAAAAGTGTTCATCTAATTGCTAATAGAAAGTATTAATAATTGAATGATATATCATCAATGAACTAAAGTTGTTTAATTTTAAAAAATAAAAAAATAAAACCACCATTAAACTTTAATTGAGATCAAAATTGGACGTTTATAAAATTGTAGAATTATTGGAGTAAAAATTATTTAAGCTAGAAATTTCGCGTATCCGCAAGTTGATAAAAATAAGGATATTTCACTTCAGTGTATTTGTAAAAAAATCGCTAGACTGAAGCTCTTTTATTTCACTTTCTATGCTCGTGTCTCTTCTCTCTCACAAGGTAATAATGACTTGTATAGCTTAGGTAAAGTAAGTTCCAGTGGTGCTTAACATCCCTGTAATATTATTAGGTTTCAACATTATTGTATCTGTTGTTTATGCATATGCGAATCGCGATCAGCGTGTTCCTTAGGTTGGTGTCTCTGACTAGCTAGGGTTTTAGGGTTGCATCTCAAATTCCACGCAACTACTGCGATTTTGCGTCGTTTATTCCAATCTAATTGATTCTACTGTTAATGCTTTCCTTTCCTTTCACACTTCTCGATCTGCGTTACTTGAACTCGTTGTGGTTTCTAGCTTGTTTTTTTAATGAACAGGTTGGTTTGGTGGTACGAAGTGCGAATTGTTTGCTAGGATTTTTTATATCTTATTTTTTGGTAATGTGATCTTTGTGTTGCTCTCTTTCTCTCCGTTTTGGTTTAGTTTAGGGTTGAGTTGAGAATGCTAGTGGAATAGGAAGATTTTGGAAAAATATATTTCGAAAGCGTGGAAGTGCAGCAGTGTAGTTCTGTTGTATTACTAGGATTGGTGTTTCTTTGCTTAGTGATGGATTATTGCTTAATATCAGTGGATAGCTGGTGTTTGTCTAATGGTGTTTTGTTTCTTCAGATCAGTTGTTAAACAGATTAAGTTTTGATAACTGAGTGGAGGAGGATGGCAAAGAAGAAGAATTGTCTGGTATTTATGGATGTGTCCATAGATGGGGATCCGGTTGAAAGGATGGTTTTTGAGGTGCATTTTTTGTCTCTATAAATTGTCATTTTTAATGATGTATGTGCAGTAATTTTGCTGTATTTGATCTAAGTTCCTGGTTGTGCTTCCGTCAGCTTTTCTATGATGTTGCTCCGAAGACTGCTGAAAATTTCCGTGCATTATGCACAGGTAATAAATTTGATCTGCGAGAAAAAATCATTTAATGTTGATATTTGTTTATTGGGCCTTTTCAATATAAAGTTCCATGTATTGAATTGTGCTTGAAAAATTGGAACATTGTAAATAGTATTCCTTGTCTAGTCAATGAATAACTGATTCCCCTACCCCATTTCTTTTCTGAAATATGTCATTGTATATTCAGGAGAAAGAGGAGTCAGTCCAAACACTGGAAAGTCACTACATTACAAGGGTTCTTTCTTTCATCAAATCGTTAAAGGCTCCATTGCCCGGGTATGCTGTTTTTTTTTTTTGTGCATAGCTCTTACTCTAGTAGTTCTCTATGTCCTCACATATTTTTGTGGTTAAAATTGGCTTAGTAGTGTTCCCTCTTTTAGCCAGTTACCGTTGTTTATTCTGTAGGATACAGGGCTGATGGTCACAGCTACCTTTCTTGTGATATAGTTTTAAGGTTGTACTTACTAAGTTATATCTCATTCACACTCATAACTCTAATAAGCCCCATGATGACCAAACACAAGTGTGTGAAATGTTATTAAATGATTGTATGTGCTAATGGTTGGTTTACTTTTTGCAGGGAGGTGATTTTGTAAACCGAAATGGTACGTATTATGTTGATACACGCCACCTATAATGAATTATTTCACTAGTTTTTGAATATTTCTATTAATACAGTATATGTAGTTACTTTCTTTTTTACCATTTGATCACTCAGTTGTCCGAGTTACAAGCCTTGTTCCTTTTTTATGTTTACTGTGACAATGGTATTTTCTTTTCAAGGTCAATTAGGTAACTAACAGAGCTCTTTTGCAAGTATATATTGGCTTGTAATGGGGTGGGGAGTATCAAAGGAATTTTATTTTCCATTTTTAGTTAGTTTTTTTATATTACCCTGATGTGGCTTGTTGTAATTTTAAAACTATAGCCATGCCATCATACGCTTTTTATCTATCGTGTAACTTCTTCAATTATTCTTTTCCATCTCTTAGTGTGCATTTGTTAAAATCAAGCTATGCTGGGGTTGTTACTTTTTTTCTGTTAACCAAATTGATCTTGAACCACTCTAAAGCAAAAGGGGTCTTTAATAATCATATTCAGCCTTGTTTTCTACTTTATAGTTATGTGGCAGAAAAGCAGGTTTGTCTTTAAATCTATTAAACCTCATTGGCAGTCATCTATTATTCTTTGTATAGCATTCCAAATGCTGCACACGTTGTGTACTACATCCTTCTACACTCCCACATCACATTGTCCTGTGTGTTTTGCAGGGACTGGTGGAGAAAGCATTTATGGTTCCAAGTTCCCAGGTGAGAATGCTAAGCTGTGGTCTATAGCTCTCATAGTCTACAGCATGAATTTGGAACTGTCATGTTTATGCATCTAAGTTGATGTGGTTTTAACAGATTGTACTTGTGATGTTTCAGATGAATCACCTAGGCTAAAGCACGATGCTCCAGGCCTTCTTTCCATGCCAGTTGCTGATCGTGACACTCTTGGTTCTCATTTTATCATCACTTTTAAAGCTGATCCACATCTTGATAGGTTTGCTTATGTGGCTCTTTTAATGGCATTTAGCACTTTGGTCCCATTTGGATAATTTTATTTAGAGCTAATTTGAGCTTATCTACTGCAATAAGTGACTATGAAACATTTTAGTGCTGTTTGGATGAAATGATTATTAAAACAACTCTTGAAAACCCCATTTAAGCAGTGTTTGGATTATTTTTATTAGCTAAAACCTCATCAGCACTGGTTTTTGTAAAAGTTAACATCAGTTTACGTGGTCCCATTTGGTTTTTGTTGTATTGTGGAAATTTTATTTTTTCTTGAGTATTCTCTATACATATATTCATACGCCATCTGGCTTAATTTAAAATTTACTTGAGGAAATGGAGCATTGAACCTTATGTTGCAAGAATTTTTCAATTAGAAGTACATGATTTGTTGTATTGCTTTTATGAATGGGATCTTTGTCTCTCTAGTTATTGAGTGGGAGAAGGTGAATTGCCTTTGCTTTTTTTTTTTTAGTGGAACTAAATTACCAACTTGCTTATCTTCTTCAATTCTGAGTTTATTTTGCAGGAAACATGTAATCTTTGGAAAGCTTGTGCAAGGAGATAAAATATTGAAGAAAATTGAAGATGTGGGTGATGAAGAAGGACTTCCAAGCGTAACTGTTAAAATAATTAGTTGTGGTGAACATAATGAGGGTGAGAATTCCTTTGACCTTTAGGCAGAATACTAAGTTCTACCCTTGATGTGAACTAATATTATTTGAACTATTAAATTCTTAATAATCTGTTGAAAGTTTCAAGTACAACTATTAAAAATGCTGAAGCATAACATTATTTGTTCGTTTGAATGTGATACATGCTGATTTATATTTGATCTGTTGATTTGAATCTTTACCTTTGTAGATGGAAAGAAGATAAATAAGTCAAAAAAGGGAAGACTTGGATCTTCTGAAACCCATAGTCCTGAACTGCACAGGGGAAAGCACAAAAAATCTTCAGGTGACAAAAGGAAAAGAAGAAAGTACTACTCATCAGAATCGAGTAGTTCCTCAGATTCAGACATGAGATCATCAGAAAGTGATAGTGATTCTGACTCGGATACATCTTCATCTTACACAAGTTCCTCCAGTGATGACAGGCGGAGAAAGAGAAAGAGGTCTAGGAAAGATAAACATAGACGCGGAAAAAGAAGAGACCAACACCGAGACAAGAGACGAAGGAAACAAGACAAAAGGTCAAAACGCAAATCAAGAAGGTATCAATTTTGATTTCGTATTTGGTTATGGTTTATGAATTCCACATTCTAATTATAGATGCTTGCTTGTGAAGAACTTACAATAGCTGTGTATATCTCGTGGTTTTATGTGTTGTGGTTTATTTATTCTATTAGCACATTGCATGTTGTTTGGTTATGAGTATCATAGCTGCTGTCTCATTGAATGATGCTGCATTTATTTTTCTTGACATAAACATTTATATGTATTGAAGGGGCTATAGATGTAATCTTTAGTGCAACACGATCAAAAAGTTGGCTGACACTGAGATTGTCTTTGGTGTTAGGGAATTGACCTGTCATACGGATTCAGATAGTGATAATAAGACCGGCAACAGCTCTGGTGGTGAAAGCCGTGGTGCTCAAGCAAAAGATCAAAAGCATAAAGATCATTCTCAGAAGCATGGTAATGTTTTAGTCATTCACTTTTTTAGTTTATTATGTACAAGAAATATAGTTTATCTCTTAAACCGTTTTCTTTTACTTTACCTTGTCTCTAAAGATGTAAAACCCTGAAATATTAGCTAGAATTTTGTAAAATAATGATTTGTTGTGGGCCTATACTGGCCTAGATTTTGGTTGTATTGTATATTGAATTGTTGCCTAGAGACAATCCAATTCAGGTACCTACATGGAGGGGATGGGCGACTGCTTTGATTTGCCTGCATTGTATTATTTTACCTTGTTGATACTGTAATTGTGAATACTTTTGTATTTTACTTTTCTTTAATTGATCCGTATTTAAGCTTTTGGAAAGAAATATGATGTTTTCTTTGAATTGGCAATGTAAAGCAAACATGATTTTACAATTTGTCTTCTCGGTCACATATATCACTTAAATGCGTCATCTACAAACTTGTAGCTTGTATAGAAGGACAACGTTATTGTGTAGATTTTAATTTTTAGTTTTCATGTTTTAGTGTGACATCATGTCTTTATTCTTCTTTTTAATTTTGTTGCAGCTGAAGGTCAGTCTTCCTTGGTTGTGGATAAAGAATTACCTGCTGTGCTCCTCACAAAAGGGGAGAAACTGAACATGCTGGAGGAGGAAAAATTCCCAAAGGAAAATGGACAGCGGCGTAGCAATGGCAATGGAGCCAACTATAGATCTGACAGAAGTGAAGGGAGGCAGCCTGATGTGATGGATGATCAACCAGGCAAATCTAGGTCTACTTTCCACTCTTGTCGCACAGTTATTTCTTATGCTTACCATTTCTTCAAGATGTGGTATTTTATTAAAAGTTGATAAGCAGGAGTCAAAGCATGAGTATTAGTCCAAAGCGTGAGAGCAGAAGTCCTAGCATTAGTCAAAAAAGGAGGTTGAGCAGAAGTCCAAGTGGTAGTAGAAGCCCTCAAGCTCCATTACGGAGGAGTTTGAGCGGGAGTCCAAACAGAAGAAGCATCAGCAAAAGCCCAGTGAGAGGTAGAAAGGGGAAAAGTGTCAGTAAAAGCCCTGTGCGATCTCGTGGATATAGAAGTGTCAGTACAAGCCCTGTTAGATCCCTTTCCCGGAGCCACCAGAGGACTTCATCCAGAGCACCATCACGAAGATCAATCAGCAGAAGTCCTGTGATTAATCATAATCATAGAAGTGTCAGTAGAAGTCCTATTAGATATCGTGATCATAGAAGTGTTAGTGTAAGCCCTGCAAGATCCCTTTCCCGGAGCCGCAAGAGTTCACCCAGAGCACGATCACAAAGATCAATCAGCAGAAGCCCTGTGAGAACACACAATCATAGAAGTGTCAATAGAAGCCCTGTGAGATCTAGTGGTCGGAGAAGTGTCAGTGCAAGCCCTGTGAGACCCCTTTCTCGGAGCCGGAGGAGGAGTTCACCCAGAGCGCCATCTCGAAGATCAATCAGTAGAAGTCCATTGAAAACTGATATTCGTAGAAATGTTAGTAGAAGCCCTGTGAGATCCCATGGTCATAGAAGTGCGAGCGCAAGCCCTGTAAGATCGCCTTCACGGGGCCGCAGGAGGACTTCACCCAGAGCACAATCACGAAGATCAATCAGCAGAAGCCCTGTAAGAGTGTCCAGAAAGACCATCAGCAGGAGTCCAGTTAGATCATCGGCCAGAAGCATGAGCAGAAGCTTGAGCAGAAGTTCTGGCAGAGTCCCTGTAAGAAGCATCAGCCGAAGTCCAGCTAGAGTGCCAAGCAGAGGCAATCGCCACAGTTATTCTAGGAGTCCACGTGGTAGAAGCTTGTCTAGAAGTGTGTCACCTGATGTTTCCCCAAAACGTATTAGAAGGGGAAGAGGTTTCAGTGAACAGTACTCCTATGCTAGAAGGTATAGAACTCCCTCTCGATCTCCTGTGAGGTCGTACCGCTATAATGGAAGAAGTTACCGTGACAGGTAAATCGGTAAAGTTGTTTAGAATTTCTAGTTAGTCATGGTGCTAAGGTGGCATGTTGAGAGTTAAATAACCTTTTTATACTTTCTGCTCAGATATTCAGGTTACAGGAGGTACTCCCCTAGGCGTAATAGGAGCCCACTTCCACGTAGAAGAACTCCACCAAGGTTTTCCTTTTGTTTATTTATTTATTCCAACTTCCTATAACATTTACGTTACTTGAATTTCTTAATAAATCTTGTAGATGCATGATTACTTTCCCATCGATCTATTTGGCAAGACATTTGGTTTTCTGAGGCCAAGTCTTATTTTTTCCCTATCATTTATGAATATGATAGCACCGTGCATATACGTAGAGTTCACATGACTGTGAAAATCTGAATATAGGTTCCGGAGGAGGAGCAGGACGCCATCTGTATCACGCAGTCCCCGATATCGAGGACGACGATATAGCCGAAGCCGTAGCCCCGTTCGAAGCCGTAGCCCTGTTCGCAGTCGTTCACCTGTCGGTACATTTCGACCTCGTGTTGAGAAGAGCAGGTCTTTATCCAGGAGTAGAAGTCCTTCACGATCCAGGGCTTCTATGGAATCACAATCTCCACTGAAGGCGAGCAGGAACAGTAGGTCAAGGTCCCCCCCTGAAAGCCCAAATGCAAAGAAAGGCCTTGTATCCTACGGAGATGGTTCTCCCTATTCAAACTAAGGTGAAATACTATGTCTGGCGTGTCTAGTGAGATCGTCACCAACATCTCTTATTTTCCTTTATAAGCCATTTTCTGGATATTTTTCCTCTGTTGAATTGAAATGGCTTGCAAACACAGTAATAGTGTTAGAATATTTAGAGACTAGAATGCAGTTGTGTTGTTTCGGTGTAGTGACCGAGATGAGTCGGACGTGTTACCTATGAAGTTATTTCGTAGTTATTAAATGCATCTGAGTAGAATTATGAAGTTTTTGCCTCCAAACATGCTCTTGGCTAGTATTTTTATATATTGGACATTTTAAGTACTTTGTTATCTATTATCTTTTTCAATGGAACATGTTGTGTTTAGATTACTGTGATATAAATTGCATAGAGTAAAAAATTACTTAATGGCTTTCTCTCTAAAGAAACATCTACTCTAAACAAACCATGACTATTTTCAATACAAGAATTTTGTAAGATCTTTTCACAAGACCTTTTCATCCTATCATATTTTAGTTTAAATAATTTTCATAATGGTATATGGTTTTTAATAATATTCTTTTGTAAGTTTATTAATAGTGAGGTTTTATAGGATTGATACTTTTGTAATGTTTTTTGGCACTTCAATTTTTCACTAACTTAAAAAAATTAATTTGATTATAAATATTGATTCAATGTGATTATAATTATATGGAAAATTAATATTATAAATAGAAACATAGTATTATTATTGATTTTTCATGTATTATATTATACACAACAAATAACATTTTTACATGAATAAAAATATATATTTGTATGGATCATATGGTTCTTGAGTATTTTTACAATGTTTAACCTGAATAATTATTTTCCTTTAAAATTGGTAGTTTAAAGCCATAAATGAGGTAGAAAGGGAGAGAGGAAAGGAGGGGAAAGAGAGTGAAAAAATATGATTGTTTGAATTTAGGATAAGTGTATGAAAATGAGTTCAAAATTTGTAGATGATGTGATTAATGTGATTGAAAAATAAATAAATGTTTAATTTATTAATTCATTAAAACACTCTTAATTATAGTAAAAAAGTGTATTTATTTCATACACGTGATTCTTAGAAAAGGAAACGGAGTGTCAAATCAAACTCCACATATGTTTTTCATACTTGAAAGAAAACAAACCTGCTTCAACATTTTTTTTTCTCTTCAAAATAAGTAGGGTGAGCAAACGAAACTCAACTGCGTTACTAAAAAAATTGTATTGAACTAAAAACTAATTTGTCTAAATTAAATTAAACTGTAAAATAATTTAGACAAACTGAGTTGAACTGTTTTTTGTTTTATTAAACTGGACTGAACTATACTAAATTATACTAAACTATAATATAAATTGAACTGAACTACTAACTGAATTGTAAACTGTACTAATTTTAACTTAACTACTAATTTTAACATTGCACTAGTTTTAAAATCTGATTTTAACACTATCTAATAACAAAGTAACGGTTAACTATGCAGAATTATGACTTATTAAACTAAGAGAAATGTAACATAAGTTATCTCAACAAGTTCTAATTGGTAAAAATTAATATGCAAAAATTACTATGTAAAACTGAAATTTAAAACTAATCTACTAACTATCAATTAGAATTAACATATAAAATATGAGCAAACCTAATAACGTTATAATCAACTAAATAGTGTTATAAAAAATCTGTATCAATTTTTTTTTAATTCTTGAAAAGAGAAAAAACACATAAGAAGGAGCATACACCCCAATAACAACTTAGAGCTTCAAGAAAAAGGAAAATTGAAGGAAGAGAAAGAATTTGAACTAGTTTAAGTAGTGTTTTTAATACTTTAAAGTATTTTTTTAAAATTTTAATGAAATAAATGTATTTTTTAAAGAGATAACTAATATACTGTATTTTGTTTTTAAATTAAATTATAAAATATTTGGTTATTGTATTTTATAGAATTAGTGTATGAAAGAAAAACAGATGATATTTGACATAAACTTTTTTAATGCATGATAATTAAAAATAAATAGAAGTATAGAGTGGATATTCCTTTAGAATGCCTATTTCCCTCACCCTTTCTTAGGGTAAAGGTTCATTTATTTGTTTTTATTTGTTTATTTATTTATTTAAATTTAATCCATTATTAATAGATGAAAAAAATAAATTTTTAAGTTAAATATGTTTTTAATGAAAATTAGAATTAGTTTTTTTTTAAAAATTTGAAACAATTCTTTAAATTTAGTTTTTTTAAGGTTTAATCCTTTTCGACATCCCTATTTATGTACGAATGTCTCAGATGGGTCCTCGTTTTCTAAAGTGCATCAAAATAGTCCTTAATTTTGAAAATTGATATCAATTGAGTCCTTTCCGTTAAGTTGCCTGGACGGCGTTAAAAAAATTGATGAGTGGATGCTGAGATGACAAACGAACGCTCGTCCACCAGCGAACGAACGCTCGTTGACCACTGAACGAACGGTCGTCCAGTGTGGAACGAACGGTCGTCCAGCAGTAAGAGGTCGACGAACGTTCGTTCTCTGGTGGACGAGCGTTCGTTCGCTGGTGGACGAGCGTTCGTTCGTCATCTCAGCATCCACTCATCAATTTTTTTAACGCCGTCCAGCCAACTTAACGGAAAGGACTCAATTGATATCAATTTTCAAAATTAAGGACCATTTTGATATACTTTAAAAAACGAGGACCAATTGAGACATTCGTACATAAATAGGGATGTCGAAAAGGATTAAACTTTTTTTAATTAAATTTAAATATATTTGATGGCGTAAAACTCAAAATTATTTAAATCAATTTAATATTAAATGTTTTTAATATTAATATGACATAAATGACTAAATTTATTTCTCTCAAAACCATGCTTGCAAATCTGGAACACTAAATGCTTAGGACCAAGTTCTAAGTTCTAACTTCAAGGTTCCACAATTTCCTGCAAAAGATAATAAAGAAAAAAAAACTTTCTATTTAATTTAAGAATAGGATTGGTACTGATTACCCTAAAGTGCATGGTTAAGATACAATTAAGTAATTAGCTGTTTTCTTATCAAAATTTACTAGCAGTAGTTAATTGTAGGGGTGGGCAAATGGAAGTGGAATAATTGAAAAATTAAAAATGAAGGAGAGATGGAAAAATACAATAGAGTTCTCACAATTAATTGAACAAAAAATGTTATAAGTTGAGTTTTTAAAAATTAAACTATAAAATAGTATATTTAACTTTTTAGTAAAAATGAATAATTTTTTTAGTATGATATAGTATAATTAATTATAATGTAGTACAGATAATTATTTTTCTCCAGTCGTAAAAGTAAGCATAATCGATTTTGGCCTAGTCTTATCACATAATATTTGTAATGTTACCACCTATAAGCATAATCAATAATTTCATAGATTATAGAACTTCATGTAGTTTCCATAATAGCATAATTTATATCCAATAACATTTGGGAAAAAAGTCATTATAAACTAAACAACTTATGTTTATGAATAGTTTTCCACCAAGTGAAATAAACTTTCAATTCTGTATTGGACCTTTCATCAAACTGTTCCAAAAATTTTACTCTATGTAATTAATTGAATCTAATTTTATAAAATTGAATATCTCATTTTAACACACTATATACAATATATAATGATTTTTCTACTAATTCAGTTAGCCCCTATTTAGTGAAAGTTTCAGATTCAACTCTCTTGAAAAGAAATTTTATTTAAAATAAAAAATGGTGTCCAAAAATTATAAAGATTATATGGCTGAAAATTTTATTGAGTTTAGTTTTAGAATATTCAGATAGTTTTCAGAAAAGACAATAATAGTTGTTACATAAATTTCGTGGAATGTAAGATATTCAATTTGAATTTCCGTGCTTGTAACATCCAAAAAATACAGTATAAAACTATATCATAGAATACTCATGTATTAACAATATTACAGATAAGTTCAGAAAGGAAGTATACGCTTATGGCCGAACGACCTTACAAAATACTACAAAATTTAAGATTTACAAAATCACCACCAACGTCTAGACCGAACGGTTATGAAACTAAGCTTACACCGATCGGTGTTATAAAATAAAACCCAACCTAACGACCGAACGATCTTAGGGTTCCGCTTTCACTTCCACTTCTACCAAAGCCTCTTCCAGCAACTCTTCTCCTTCTGCTCACATCCACAAGATGATCATTGCAACAGGAACAAACAACCGAATGACAATACAAACAAGACAGGAAAAATAGGGTAAGCTTATATAATTTAATTAATCCAATAAAACCTATACTTCACATAACTTCGAACATAATTCCATATACAATCATGTAACATCTAATCATGCATTTCCAATCAAAATCATCGTCAAAACATGCAATGACCGACCACTTTACTCTGACTGTCCGGACTGTATGAATTTTGTGTAGCTACAACGTTTTTGCACCCGGGTGATGTAATAGCTGGGATGCCCTCAACAGCTGCCACCCGAGGTTAGTCCGTTCCGTCAAAGTTCACCTTACGGACTAGGACCTCCTGCCATTCTCACACATGACTTACTCCTCTATACTTGAGAATGAGTAATCACAGAATATCAGGATAACCGCCAGCTAAACATAACCATATTCATACTCTACCATTCAATAACCACTTATGAGATATTCCTCCCTGGAATACTCTTTCATTTCCATTCTATTCCATTCATATTCAATAATACAATCATATTGAACCAATACAAACAGATCCCATCTGAAATCAAAACTAAACCATAACATTTCCCCAGAGACAAGACCGAACGTTTTGATACATTCTAGACTAACCCAGATGGACATATAGTGTAAGACCGAGCGTTCTTCCACTTATACACCGAACAGGACCGAACGGTCCATTCTAGATAAGACTCCTCATAAGCCGAACACTATCATCATAAACCGAACGCTCGTGGTAATATTTGGACGTTTATTGGTTACTCATCAGTTACTACAGGACGTGATTTTACTAGACAGAACTTCTAAGCATGTACTGAATACTAAAGAATAAGTGTATTTTTAGACTTAACTGAAAATTGAGATAAATATTTGTGAAACCCAAGAACTTAAACTGAACCCTACAGGCTTAAACCGAATACTATTGATTTGAACCAAACACTCTTAGTTCAAAGATAGTAGACAATGGAGTATAATATAAATATCGAACGCTTGGTTAAAGACCAACCACTATTGAGACTGAGTACTTGATTCAAGACCGAGCACTACTGAGACTGAACGCTTGGTCCAAGACCAAGCACTACTGAACTTAAATCAAAATGAAGGAATATATATATACAATTACACAACACTTATTTTTAATGAAAAATAACAATAACATCTACGAATTTACGTATTATAGAATACATTAACTAAACTGTTTAGGAAGCATAAATAAGAAACTATACTTAGACCGAACACTTACTTACAAGAACACGAAAACCGATCGGTCATTAACTGAAATTCTCCATGGAAGAAGAATCCAGTCCAGACCAAATACTCAAGGATAACCGAACGGTAAATAAATGACTCTCGGTTGACAACACAAAATTACACAATATACTACAGACTTTAAAAATCAAAACCATATCTCAAACCATTTCCTCATCATTTAAAACTCATACATTCACACCACCAAACATGCAGTAATAACCATGCTTCATATTCATCCAACAATCAACAACCATTCAATCATTCAAACAAAGAATCATAATCAAATTATATAAGCTTTCCTTACCTCTAAGCGTAGCCGGACATTCACAGTTTGCAGAGAATCGTTCACCACCAGAATTCTTAGAAGACTACAGTTCACTATTTATGAAACTAAACAAATCAAAAGACCATAATTGTTTAGTTTCATGAAACCAGAAACTTGGTTTGCATGTACCAGAAAACACAGTGTTGTGAGAGTGATGAACTTACCAACTCAAACCAGCAACTTGATCAAGTGCAAAAGAAAGCTCTTGACACCAAGAAGACTTAAACGTGATCTAATTGTTGATCAGGAGAAAGAAAAGGTGAGAATTCTTAGAGAGAAGTAGAGGATTTGTAGAGAGAAGGAAGAGAAAAATGGGGTTCAGCAGTTTGAAAAAGAAATGTGCATGCATAAAGTGGGACCAAAATTCAAAATCTCAACTTAAATACCTCCTGCTAAAACCGATCGATCCACTCTCTACATCCACTTGTCTTCCACTTTTGAAAATCTGAACCCTTTTCCTTGACATCTGACTTTCACTACTTGGGGTTTTTAATGAGTTTTGACAGTGCTGATTAGTTTTCTTATTGAAAATGAAATACAAGCAACATAAATTTCAAAAATGCAAAATATAAGTTTTATATTATGAAAAGGCAATTGAATGAAATATATCATGTTAAAAATACAATTAAAATAACCATAAGAGCTTAAATTATCGAAAATGAAAATTTAAAATTATAATATATTAACCTACCTCGTCTATAAAAATAATAAATAAATAAAACGAATAAAAATTACTTTATCATACGATTTTAATGATTACAATTTACAAATTAAACTCATACTCTTATGATTATTTAAAATCACTAGCAATTGAAGGGTAAATAATTGTAAAGGATATTCAACCAATGTGACAAAAAGGGAAATGATTACATATTAACAATCTTTTGAACAATTTTATATTAGTTAAAAATACTTGTATATTTTGATCTTATAGTTTTCGTGAATTTTAATAATAATAAAACGTGCGTTAGAAATATATCAGATAATGCATAAACGTGAATTTTAATACTTGTCATATTAAACATATTTATTAGTATAAATAAAACATAAATGTTTTAAATTATTTATAAAAATAAAATTGGGTGGAAAATTTTTGGTTTTGGTGGGTGATACACCTTGATCGTGCATGACTAAGCAATTAAATCACGAAAACATTATATATTACAATTACACTTATGAAAAAACACTCCATGATTGTGTTATAAAAATGTATACCTTTCCACGACTTTCATTACCTATTTGTTACATTTCACAAAATATAACATTCGATTAACTACTTATTTTACTACTAGGTTTTTATTCTTTTGTAAATTTGAATCTTTCAAGTTCTTGAAATTTTTGGCTGAATTCAAACTGTAAATTATATGAACCTTGAATTTGTTGAATATATAAAATTATTTTAAAAAATATTCTTAGAGATTTTAATTAAATAAAAGAGTAATTTAGTCACCAAAAAATTGTAATGGGCTAGAATATAACATCATTTTTAAATGCTTTAATAACTTTACTTATTTGGTTAGAATAAAGCATCATGGTTTCAATAATTGAAATTGTGTTAGATGTTTAAAAAGAACTGAAATTGTAAAAAATAAATATAAAACTCTTTTTTAAGATTTTATCAAGTAAATCATAAAGATAAATATTACTATGGTGAGTTATTGTTAGGGTTACACTACACAAAAACTCTATTCTCATGCAAGTAACCATTCAACTTCTTTCCAATTCAATGTGAATCTACAAATTTACTCCAAGTATAATTTCTTACTAGAATAAATATAATTTTTCCTATTAAGAATCAATTCTTTAAGTATTTAATGAGTAAGTTTGTTTTCCAGCAAAGATTTAAGACAACTAATGAGTTTAGTTTCATTCTTATCTATAAGTTTCTTCAGGAATGATTAGGGATGACAACGGGTCGGGTCGGGTCGGGCACGAATAGTGTCTATCCGCAACCCGACCCGACAAAAAAAATCTATCTGCTACCCGACCCGCTACCCGCTTAAAAAATATTTGCAGGTATTTTAAAACCCGCGGATACCCGTGGATATCCGCAGATACCCGCACATATTTAAAAAAATATATTTTAATAAATATTAAAATAAAATTTAAATAGAATTACAAAAAATATATAAAATATAATATAAATTAAATTAAATATAAATTTAAATTCAATTTTAATTAAATTTAATCTTGTAAAATATAAATTAATGTTAATTTTAATTAAATTTAACTTAATAAAATATAAATTAAATTTTTACTTTTATCTTTTGCGGGTAGCGGGTATCTGCGGGTACAGATAGTATAATATCCGCACCCGATCCGTCTATAAGCGAGTATTAAAATATCCGCTACCTGCAGGTTGCGGGTAGTAAATATTCGCAGGTATCAACTATCCGTCGCGGATTTTATTCCCTACGCAAATTTTTTTGTCATACAAGTAATCAAATATTAGATTTTGCATATAAGAAAACACAACAAATGCAACTTTAGGACTTGACTAATTTAGTTGTTTAAAACATTTTGAACAAATTCTCATAATAACTTTTATTCCCAAACTAGTACAGATAATTGGTTTGTCTAATGATTCAAACTATGTTTTGTTCTCAATTAATTAATTGAGTTTCATTAAGTAGATTAATGTTACAAAGTACAAAACGAGTATTATTATGATTTGTTTTTTCTTTTTCTTCTTCTCCGTGCAATACAAGATCAAAATAAAATTGTGTTTATCGTCTGACATATCATTGTTTTATCAATGTTAAATAAGACTACATAATGTCACATTGTTTATCAAACAAAACTTCTTCTTTATGCAATACAAGTGTAGCCTAAAACTATATATTTATCGTCTCTCACATCATTATTTTATCATACGTAAAACAAGACTACATAATGTCACATCGTCTAACAGACAAAACATTTATATCTTAATAAATTAATTATTGAACTAAACTATCATCTTACAAAGCATGACTATATTTGTACTTAATCATTTTTAGTACTTAATCAAAATCATAAAGCATTGGACTTTCGGTCTAACATGAGAGTAACTAATATCCAATCATTTAAAAAAAAAATAAAAAGTAATTTAAAAACTAAAAGAGTTGATTTGTTAACATAGTATAACTCCTATTAATGGTGAAAATTCGTACTATATATCATATTTAATTTAATAAAAAAACAGAGGCATTTTTTACAATAAAACCTAAATGTCCCAAACTGGTAAAACATTTGAAAATAAATGTTTGGTATATACTTTATGACGGTGCACATGCAATTTATTCTCTCCCACAAGTTATGTTTATAGTATAATAATAGTGACATTTATAAGTAGATATACCTTTTTTTTTTAAATATGTTAATTACCTTATTGAATAATGTGTTTATGATTTAAAAGTATTTAATAGTATTTATGTGACTCTTTATATTTGTAACTATTAGTTCAATGTAATAACATTCTAAGAGTTACTTTTCAATCTTCAAAATGTACCCCAAAATTTAAGAAAAGAAAAGAAAATCAAAATAAAGAGTAATTTATTCCCAAATTATCTTCCTTTTGTTTTATGTTTTCTATGAATTTTTTTATGTGGCAATGACAATGTTGACCTCCTACCTTCCTATAAGAATTTGGTTAGTTCTTTGAGTGATGGACGAATTGCACGACATTAGAGGAAGTTAAGTCGAGCCTGTAGTGGATAATGAATCTTTCAATACCATAATATTAGCTTTGGTTGAAAAATTTAGTCCCTCGTTATAAAAGTGTTTTGAATTAGTCCTAACTTTTAAAATAGTGGGTCAGATTGGTCCTTTCTGTTAAATATAAGTTAACAAAATTAATGGATGATGATGTGACACAACTTAAAGCTAACGAGGGACCAATCTAACACATCATCTTTAAGCTGTGTCACATCATCATCCATTAATTTCGTTAACTTATATTTAACGAAAGGGACCAATCTGACCCACTATTTTAAAAGTTAGGACTAATTTAAAACACTTTTATAACGAGGGACTAAATTGAGATTTTTCAACCAAAGTGGGGACTAAATTGGCTATTAAACCTTACAAATAATGATGGATGATGACATTGTGTATACGTTAACCAACGTTAGGTATGTCCCAAAGCTTAAAAAGAACCTTACATCCAATAAATCATTTGATATGAAGAGATTCATATATATGCTATGTTATGTGGATAATTGAGTAATTCAAATGGAGGGGAAGAAAGGTAATGTACTAATGCAAGGTTCCAAGGAATGCAACTTCTATTTTCTTCAAGGATCATTTAGTGAAAAACTTGTCTCAACATTGTCTAGTGCTTGCCTAATGCAAAAGTTTTGTCACATGCATTTAGGAACATGCATATAGGAAACATTTCAGCTATAGGGTTGAGCATCCTGTCTAAAAGGTGTTTATTGGGAAGTCAAAGGGTGGAAACTTTTTCTACTTTGTGAACATTATGTGTAACGAAAGGCAAAGGGTGGAAGCTTTTCGACAGCACTACGTAAGGCAAATATCATGTTAGATTATTCCCATGCAAATTGTTGGGGTCATTGTTGGAGTCACTAATGAAACAAGCCTGCTTGCCTTAAGGTTTTGGGTAGAGAGTGATGTCAATCCCTTATATGGTTGGACTCATATCTCATTGGTTTGAGTCTCCCTAGTGAACCCCCTCCTCGATAGACCCAACAGTGGTATCTGAACCATGGACTCTGATACCATTTGTAGGGAGGTTCAACACACACATAGATCTCCACACTGGTAAGATATTGTCCGCTTTGGGTCAAGCCCTCACGGATTTGCTTTTGGTTTCATTCCAAAAGGCCTCTTACCAAATGGAGGTATCTTATGTGTATATAAACCCATGTCCATATCTTATTTTATCTGATGTGGGACTTTGTTTGTACCCAATATCATCCCCTCAAACAAATGACTATGGTTCTCCACCTCCCCTACAACGAAAGTTTTTTCTTATCCTCGAGTACACCATGGTCACCACTGAGCATCTCTTTGCCCTCTTTCACGATCGGTGGTCACACAACACTGAGCATCTCTTGCTCTCCACTTTTCATGATTCCTCTAGCTATATGTCACTAGCCACCTGCCATGGCTTCACCTGATCATGGAGGGACATACTTGTTTGAGCCCGGTCACCAGACCTGAACCATGGGCTCTAATACCATTTGTAGGGAGGTTCAACACATTATGAGCTATATGAGTGGAGTGAAGGACTTCAAAATTTGGTTACCTTTTAAGGCAAGCGTGAATTTTAGCGGAGATGTCGTATATGATGAATACTTTGCTATACTGAAGATGTTAAAGGAGACATAAGGGAGCATGGCTAAAGAGTTAGAGAGAGTGCAAGACTAGGTGGAGTTCTTTCTAATAGAAGCATTTAATAGACCTAAGGATTCTATAGAGATATGTCTAGAAGGCATACTACAATAGTCATTTGATCACTAAACCATTATATGAAGCTCTTAGAGGCAAAGAAATTAACTTGAGAGATATAGATTTGATGGTATATTTGCTTATACACTAGCTACATCAAAGGAAGTGGATACGATTGAACCAACTATTTTTTGTGAGTGATGTTGAGCCTTCTTTGTCGCACAAGCTTTATCAAACATTAACTAAGTTTCCCATTTTACTAATGTAGCATAAAAGTCATCCTAGGTCAGTCCAAGGAATAAGTTAAAAACTTGTCTAGAGGTCGAAAAAATGAATTTATAGTAGAAAATAGTAAACTCATAATGCTTTAAAATGAAAGTGATAAAAAGGAAACTATAAAAAGTTGTGAAAGACAATACAAAAGAAAGACAATAAATGATAAGATAAAGATGCATTAGACAAATGAATAGTAATAAGACCATAAGATGATGAATAGTAAAAAATATTATAATGTACACTAAAAACCATTAAGCGATGAACAATAGAAAACCATTAGACGCAACAAAAATAAACTATTAAATGATAAATAGTAAAAAGCATTATATATAATAAAAGTAAACTATCAGGCGATGAGTAGTCAAAAACATTAAACAAAACAAAAATAAACTATTACACAATGAATAATAAAAACCATTAGATGATAAATAGTAACAAGGTACATATTAATGAACAAAAAATACAAGACCAAAGAAAGTAAAGCAATAAACAAATGGAAAACATATGTAGATTAAACTAAACAAGTGTAGAAATGTCAAATCTTAATCATAGTCAATCCTTCTTCATTCTTGATTGCAAAATCCTTATTAGTGAAGAACATATAGACCAATTAGACCAACCACCTATACATCCATAGTTAACAATTCTTAATCAAGAGTTTGAAAACTGTTAAAATTTAAACAACAAAGTAGAACTATCATAAACTCAGATTTTGAAACAACTACCTGAACATAGAATTAAAATTGGAAAACTAAAGAAATCAATAGCATGCAATGGTAAGAAAAACAAATCTGGAAAGTGAAATAAGCATTGAAAATTGAAAAGAAAAACAAAAAGAAGTGTTGGAATGTAATGTGTATCATACACCACAGTCCTTGAAATGTGTGGTAATGTGTAATAAATATGTTTGATGTGTATGTCATGTTTAATTTAATTTTCCTCTTTTGGACCATATCACATTCAATCCATAATACAAGTTTAAGTGAAAAAAAAATCTATCCTAGAAAATTACAAAAGTGACCTTACATACAAGGAAAACTAAAACAACATTGACTGTGTCATCTTATAAACTATTGTGATTTTCCAAATTGAACTACATTACATTAAGATCAAAGCTCCAAAAATTATTGTACTAAAATTAATGCTCTTTGAATGAAGAATCCAACAATAAATTTCCGTTCAATTTTACATATATGGAAAAAAGTTATAAACAAAATAGTTAACAAAGGTCAAAGTGTAAATTGTCTTTTTTTTAAGCAACAAAATTCAACTTTTATACTATTTTTTCATGTTCTAAAATTCCTAAAATTACACATTTATGCTAAAAATGAAAGATTAAAAACAAAAACAATAATCAAGAGATGCAATTAGTCTATGAAAGTAGGAACAAATCAAACGTTATTAATAAGGTAGTTGCTTTTGTTGAGGACGATAAGTAGATTGTGGCCATACATGATAAGATAGAGTATCTATAGAAGAATGATGTAGGAGTAGGTAAGACCAAAAAGGTAAGAGTATTGTTTGATGCAAGTCGATCTTCAAGAAGATGATCATTGAGTGCTAGATGGACGATCTAGTGAATATTATATATTAAGAACATATGATGGTAGGTTGCCTAATGAAATGCATATAACAATAGAGTCTTTTAATATATGTCTACAACAAAATGTGTTCAATTCAAGACTTGACTACAAGTTGTTATAAGAGGGAGTTTATTATAATGATATTTCCTTTCTTGTCAATCACATTTCTATTTAGGTTATATGGAGCTTGAAGAACTAGATATGAAAATGACATTTCTCCATGGTTGCTTGGGAAATGACATTTTGATGCACGCGTAAGGAAAACTTAATATGTAAGTTGAAGAAGTCATTGCACAGGGTAAAACAATCTCTTAGTTAGTGATATAAAAAGCTCAATTAGTTCACGATATCTTAGTACTATGATACAAGTCCTTGTGACACCTTATGACCCATGTGTGTCATAAGAAGGTGGAGAATATTTGTAAGTCTGTCCAAAAGAACGGTAAGTTAAGTTGAAAACTCAAATAGGAAATCTCTTCAACTCTAGAATTTTCAGAAACATATCTTTCCAAAAACCTTTTTGTTTGTTTCATTTTGTCATTAAAAAACAGCTCTCTAGCATAATAAAAGTTAATGAGTTTTTTGTGCAACATTCTTGACCAATTTCCTCATGCATATATAAAACCCTTCTTTTTCTTCATATCATCAATCATCATTTATGAAATTAGGGCAAGTAAAACTTAAGGTGATATATTGATTGTCTCACCACACATAAATTATTTTCCAATGAAAGATTGTTTAGAAATTTTATCTTTTCTTAATACTTTTAAAGATAAATATGATATTCTTTTATCAATAATTCATCTCCTCATATATAAAACTCATTGCGGGTTTTATATTTAAATCTATTGGTTGAAGAACTATATTAGTAGAGTAACATCTTTGAAGTTGATTACATCCTTTCAAAATCCACTATCTAATATTAAATTCTCAATTTTTCTTCACTCAGTTGAAGTTCCAAACTTACTTGTTTTCATTTGTGAGGGTTAAACAAACTCCTAAATGATGCTTTTTAATTCATGAATACATGTTAGAGTCAAATAATTCATGACAAATCTAGTTATACCAAGCCTTATCAAGTTTCTTCCTTGTGAACTTCTTTAACATGCTAATTAGCATTGTTCTATCATAAATATAGATTGTGATCCTTCTTTTCTTTTGATAGTAAGTTGATAGAACTTCAAATATTTATAAAAATATTCAAACCTCATATTGGATTTAATTTATTTTCCGTTTATATCTGTGCATTTATCTTCATATATTTATATTCTATTTTTATATTTATATTCCGTTTATATATTGTTTCAAACAATTATATATATGTAAAATTGTACTTTCTTCTTATGGAATAAGAAATACAATTCCTATCCTTTCTTTTCTCATAACACCTCAAATCAATCAATGAGCATCACATGAAATCCAATACAAAGTTTTTGTATCTATAACTCTCCCGCTTGCTTTGAAATTTGTAGTATTATTATAGTTAACCACCACATTTTCTTTTCCAACAAATTTCACAACATCATCCAACACTTTATTTCTAATTCTTTTAGATGTTTGAGTATTCATTGAATAAAGAAAGTCGATCCCCTTAAAGTTATTCATCAAAATGTTGCAAATTGAATATCTTTTTCATTTGTTCATCCATTAGATATAATTCTTCTGCAACTTGCTCTCTTCTACTTCTCTGGATACAATTCAAGGATTAGATAATTTTTTTCACAATGCTTATTTCAAAAGTTTCTTTTTTCTCACATTATAAAGATGAACCAACACCATATCTCTCCATCATCTCCCACATATTTTCAAAAGCTGGATTTCAAATAATATTGAATAAAATAACACTTCTGGAGAAAAATTAATTAAATTGAGAATCAACTTTTTCTTTATCCTCTTTTTCATACATTTGATTCAAAGTAGCTTGATCATGATGATTATTTTTATTTTTTACTTTTGAGCATCATACTACTACTTTGAGTGGTATCCACCTTTCACTTTGTTCATTGTCAAACTCTTCAATGCTATTAAACTTTATTTTCTTTATTAAGGCTTTCTTAGCCTCACCACACATTTCATCATTAGAACTTTACTTCTTCCCAAACTAAAGCACAAGATTCAAAATCATATATAGTAGCAATAAAATGGTGTTTGAATATGAAAGATTTACCATTGAATGTTTTATAGCAATATTTACATTTAACTTTTCTTTTTCATATTGTCCAAATCATCCACTCCATGTTTCCATCCAACATCGGTTGTATACATTACTTATAGGTTTGGGAAGTGGGATAAATTTGCATGTGGATAAGAAGAATTTAAGCTAGTCCTACTTCTAAATAAGTAAAATTTATGCAAATAAATACAAAATAGAAAGAAACATACTTCAGAGAAATTAATTAAACAAAGAAATAGAAAATAAAGAAAAATAATAATATTAGAAAAATAAATATTAAAAAAATAGAATGATAACAAAATTATAGTAGAAAATTAAAATCAGAAAAAAGAAATAATAATGCAAAGAAAAGGACAAACTCAGGGGTGTGCTTGCACAAGTTTACAAAACTCACCATAATGAGAGACGAGAAGTAGAAGTCATGCTAAGATCATAAATACGATAACAATTAGAGAAGTGATTTTTACCGATGAAGAAGTACAACAGAACATAATTTGCATCATAGAAGACATGCTTTGGGCTCACACTCGCACGCCTCACATTTTGGGCTAACTTTTTTCATTCTCCTAACGAACTATGACACTGATTCCCCATCATAACACTCACAATACCAAAGAGGTGCATGTACTCCATCATCACACCCAAAACAGTTTTTTGGCGACGCATCTGGTTGCGTTGTAATAGTGTCGATGACGGTGAGTGGAATAGTGGTGGGTGGGGCCTGTTGGAGAATTTGATAAAAACACAATATAAATGAATTCTGTAACGCATGAATGACCATTGCTCTTAAGGATTTATCCATAGTGTATGTGAAAATCTAGGGGTATAATAAGAACTTTTTATATTAAGGAATTTATAACTAGTAAGAAAACACTTTTAAAGAGTAAATATAAATCCAAGACTGAAATAAAGAGAAATGAAAAGAATAAGTGAGAGTGAAATAGGAGATATGTGTCTTCCGTGATTTTGGAGGAAGCATAGGACACTTATTCATAGATGGAGGGGAGATTTGAAATCGACTAAAAAATCCATGACGCACAGAAGATACCCTACACCTTGTGGCTAAAGCCAAGCAACAACCCTCGTGATACTTGCGACTGTATCTATCAGAGTCTGGTAGAGGAGGGATGATCTAACAACAAGTTTGTTGCAATGAGCTCGATCAACAAACAAGTTCGACCAACATAAGCTCAACCAATACATAAGCTCGACCAACACAAGGTCAGTCAACACACAGCTCGACCAACACACAATATCGTTATAACAAAAGTTTTATAACAAGGCTTCAATAGAAGTTGCTCATGGAACTTTTAAATCAGAGAAGAAGTTGCCCTCCATGTGTGTGCAGAATAAGACAGGTTTTCACTCGGCCTTGGCCATTCCGCTTTCTTCCTACATCTCTCATTTCTATTTTATGCGTCCCTTTTGTTTTTATTAGGCTAATTTTATTTTACTCCATGCACTCCCAACACGTATTAATCTCATATCCCTTTGTGTGTTTTTGATCTGATTGTTATTTACTTATTGCACTTCACTTTCTCTACAAACACTTCACATTAATTGTTCACCACACCACATATTTTACTACTCTTGCACTTCATTGCATTTTTTTTACAATTTTCATTGACCTTTTATTTTACCTTTTATAACTATTTTTTTCACTTTTCATATTCTTGTCTCACCGACCTTTTAACACCTTATATTTTCACATATTCATCACTCTTCCTAAAAGTATATTAAAAATATAAAAATTATATATAGAACATAAAAAATGAAAAAATAATCTTTTGCACTTTTTTTTGGATATCTAAATTGTCGTTTACATCATCTTTTGATATCTCCAAAAAAAGATATAAGTACTTGTGTGATTGTCTCTATAGTCCTAGTACTTAATGTCTCTCCTTTTTTCAAAATAATAAAGAATATGTTTTTCTTTTGGATGTTTGTATAGTTATCTCTGTTGTTAGACATCTCCACAATAAATATCTTAGTACTCATGTTATCGTCTACAACAAGATTTTCATAATAAAAAATATCAACATTTTTTAAACAAACAGTTTTTCTTAAAAATTACGCCATTTTGAATTGAAATACATAAGAGTAAGGATTAATTGTTGTTAGACCTAAAAAAATCAAAAAAATATTTTTGTTTCTATTACATTATTTCTTTATTATTTTTGGAGAAAATTAAATATTTTAGAAACCACATCCATATTTCATATTTAATTAAAGATATCGTCTTATGATGAGCTTTGTAGCGTGCTATCACTTTTTCTATGCGTGGACTGACTTTTCGACCCAAAATTTGGTTTTGCAAACCATGCTTATCTTTATTGTTTTCTATAATTTCTTCAAAATAAACTATGGTGGCAACTCATTTTAAAAATCCTTTATTTTTTTGGTTTATCATCCCGTCACGATTTTTATTGCAATAGATGATGACTCCATCGAGGACGCTAGAGATTTAGGTCATTTAATTGAATGTGAAAAATTGATGTGGTTTTATTTAGATTTATCTTTCCCCTTTCTTTTTGTGTATGCATGTCTTTATTTCTTTTGATATTTGGAATAATTGTTTATATATATGTATATATATATATATATACATTCTTATTTGCTTTGATGTTTGGAATAATTGTTTTGCTCGATAGTGAACCTTAGGGTATAACACATGTTTATATTTGTCTAGAACTTTTCTGGTTGTTTTGTATCTTGGAACTTTAGGTATGCATTTCATTCTTCCTTCACATACACATTATGCATATCATGAGTGAAATTCTATATCCAAGTCTAATACAACTTAGAATTATAGGGATTTTGTAGCATGTCACTTGGGATATATGTCCTGGTTAGCTCTTGTGAGCCCAACTAGAGTTTATTGTCTTCATTCATGCTTTTTCACTGAGTTAATTACTTAACTATTGTGGAATCATAGTGAAAAGAGTCATAGTTCGAGTGATTTGATAATTAAGTTTAGGAAACCATCTTTATGAGTGTGTATGTACTTTGGCTAGAACTTTAAGCATCAATGATCCTATGTTAAAGCACAACTGTAAGAGTATTTGCATCCCTTGCTTTTCACATATCCATACAAATGATGTCTGTAAATTTCCTTTTTAGCTGCAAATATTTTTTTTTAATTTTATGTTAAATTAGTTTAAGGAAAGCCCTTAAAATATAAATTTAGATAAAAATAATAATTTTAAAATATTGATACAAATGAATTTAGTTTTTTAATAAACAAACTTAATGAGTTGTATTGCATTATAAACTAAAAAAATATTCTTTCAAAAATTTCAATTTCTTAAGTGTAAATAAAAAATATTAAGATATAAAATCAAATTATAAATCATTCTTGAATGATTAATATTTCTTTTTTATCATTTTTTAATATTTAAGTAAAATTACTAATAATTAGTAACAAACAAGTTATAAACTTACTATTATGATATTTGTAGTAACTTATCAACAAATAAATAATTAATATTCATATCAATTATTTACATATATTTACTACAAATTTTATCTTCGAATATTTATAGGTATGAATTTTTTTGTCCTAACCAATAATATGTTATAGATTATGTAAAGGTGTGAGGAGAAAAAGTAGGGTGCTAAAAGATGAATTATACTATCACAAGGCCCATCCTTTCCCTAAATATCTTTTACCAAAAAGAGCATAAAGGACTTTGGTGGAAAAAGACTTGAAATGGAATATCTGAAAGAGAAATTTAGACATTGGGAATATATTCTCCATATCCAAAACACCATAAGTGAAAAAATATATAAACAAAATTATAGTTTATTCTAGTAGGAAAAACTAAAACTGAAATTAAAAGAAAGCTCTGTAGATTCAAAGGAATAATTAAAATATGTTCTAGAAGACGCTCACAACTAACAAACACATCAAATAAGGTTTTATTTTATTTTTATCTTTAACAGGATTTCAAATAAAAATATTTTCCAAACAAACAAACAAGACTACTCAATCTAATATGATCTGAATATTTTTGTCTTAAATTTGTAATTTTATTTTAAAAAAACAAAAAAAACTGTTGCTTGCTACTATTTTATAAGATTAAAATTTGAATTTTGTAATAACTCTATGAAAATATGTTATGACGAGATAAACAAGTAAAGTAAAAAGGTTTTAAAAATGACCATCAATCATAAAATTAAATAATTATATATATATATATATATATATATATATATATATATATATATATATATATATATATATATATATATATATATATATAACTATAGAATAAAACACTAAAGAATATATGTAACATCCCAAAAATACAGTCCAAAACTATATAATAGAATAATCACATTAATTAATAATTCAGATCAGTCTTTACACTAAAAGCCGAATGTAAGCTTACGACCTTACAAAAGAGTTACCATAAACTATATAGGATAAGCAAACCTGACCGAACAATTTACAAAATAAAATACCGAACGGTCCTACATAACAAAAAGGGAAGGTGATCGAACGACCACCTTACAATAATTAGACTATTGACTGAACGTCCTACTCTTTGGTCTTCACTTCTACCTCGATCAGGTTTTCTTCTTCTAGCGCATCATCCAACAGCTCGTCTCCTTTTGCTCACATCCACACGGATGATCATTGCAATGACAAGACGAACGTACAAAACACGACAAGACAGGAACACAGGGTAAGCTTATGTAATTTAATTCATGTATAAACATACATTTCACACAATTAAACATAAAAGATATATTTCGTCATACGTTCATACAAAGCCTAATACTATACTGACTGTTCGGACTGTATGAAATCTGTGTAGCTACGACGTTCGTGCACCCGGGTGATGTAGTAACTGGAATGCTCTCATCAGCTGCCACCCGAGGTTAGTCCTATCTGTTCAAAGTACCCCTAAGGACTAGGACCTCCTGTCGTTCCCACACATGACCTACCCTCCTCTACGTGAGGACGAGTACCCACAGAACATCAGGATGAACCGCCAGCTTAGCATAACCACATTCATACTTTACAAATTCCAATATTCACTCATGAGTCGTTCCTCCCCGGAACGCTCGTTCATAATCCAACACATTTCATTCATATCATATTTTCTTCATCTTTCAGTATCAATCTTTTCAATTTAATCTTTCATTATCAATCATCTCGAATTTATCTTTCATTTCCAATCATTTCAATTTCCTCTTTGTTCAAAGATTTTTTAAGGACACCAGATACCGAACGTTCAATCCTCGCTCAGAACGAGGACGGACACTTGGAACGAGACAGAGAGGTCTCCAGTTCCAGAATAGAATAAGACCAAGGGGATTACTATCAGTTTGAGAAAGAAACCGAGTATAATCATATATAACAAGAATGACTAGAACGAACGTTAATATATAACAGGAATGACTAGAACGAATGTTATTTAAAAAGTGAGCCAATTAGATGAACTGACCCTTGAGAGTTCCAACCGAGCACCGAAAGACCATACCAAGTACTAAGGTTCTAGGCCGGAACAAATGGATGTAGATACTTTAAGACATTCAAAGAATAATATTTAGAAGAATTCACATTAAGAAACCGAACGTGTATAAATTCTTAGTTTATTTGAATTTAGCCTCAGAAAACCGAATGTCAGTCAATGATCGAGCACGGTAGAGAGAGAACTCTATTAAATTGGACGAACGCTATTTTCATCAAGATAGGTCATAGGAAAGCGAGTACGAGAGAACACTACTCAACACGAGCGCTTGGTGTAAGACCGAGCACTACTCAGTACGAGCGCTTGGTGTAAGACCGAGCACTGCTAAACTTATAATAGAAAGCTTAATAAATATAATAAGTTACTATTGAAGTAGTGTTTAATGATAAACGAGACTGTACAAATACATATATATATATATATATATATACACACACACACTTAAGTTTATAACCGAACGTCAAGAACCAACTATGCTTGGCCGAACGCTCATGCATAGTTCCTCGAAAACGAAGACGCTCGTCCTCAACTAGGATTCTTCCCAAATGAAAGAATCCAATTTTAACCAAGGTTACTAGTATTACCGAACGGTAAATGACCGTTCAGTGACGAACGTACATTATCATAGGGAAATTTCATATCCAGAATTCATTTATATTTAACTCGTTTCTTAACACATAGTTTCATAACTTTATACATTCATATAAAAATCAATTTTCATACTTCATACAATCCATATCATAGAATTTCATATATATCATACATCAAAATATAACACAATCATATTTCATTTTCAATCATCCATCAACGAATGTTCATGCAGCACAATACACATACAAAATTAAATTAAATAAGCTTCCCTTACCTCTGAGCGTGAACGAACGTCTTAGAGGCAGAATTAAGGCTCACCTGACTACAATTCCTTCTACCCTCACGTTGTTAAAAAATCTTCAAACTAAACCAAACAACAGAAAAACCAACAATGGCTCAGACAAGACGACATCATGCAACCAGAACTTGGTTTGCATGTACCAGAGAACGAGCGACTAAGGACAAGAAAAACTTACCAGTTCAGAACTCGAAACTGTTCGGTTCAAACTGAAGCTCAGGACGCCGGAAGTGCTTCTACAGTGCCTGAATGGTGATAGGAGAAGAGAAATGGTGAGTTTTGGTAGAGAGAAGAGAGAACTTTTAGTGAGAAGGAGGAGAAATGAGAATTTCAGAGTTTTGGAGAAGAAGATGCATGCAGAGAGTGTGACGTAAACTTTCAAAAACTCAGTTTTGCTTAAAACGAACGTCCGCTCATCTATTGACACCTGCATTCCACTATCTGATTTCCGACTCCCCTCCGCTTGACACTTAGCGTCCGTTCAGAGGGTTTTTGGATGCGTTTTTAATGGTTCTGACAATATAAGAAAAAAAAGTCATTGAAATAAAAATAAGTTTAAATTAAGTTTTAAGTCATGATAAATTCGGTCTTTAATAAATTTTTGTGATTTATTAAGCATTATAAATTTTTATATGTTTTAATTGAGTTCTACTTTAATTTTTGTGTTCACATATTATTATATTATTATATTATTTTATAATTTTATAATTTAAGTTTAAATACATTTTTTATATTTGCTTTCAAAATCTCTTTGGACAATATTGTTGTAAGCTTTTTATTCAAATCTTAGATTTATTTACTTAAAGTTTAATTTATTGAAAAAGCTTTTTTTGTGAGAAATGTGACATTGTTTTGAAGATTTTATTTTGTAGATTGTTTTGAAGATTTTATTTTGTAAAGAGTATCACACTTTTCAAGTATGATTTTTATGGAGGTTGACCCGCACAAATATCTCATTGAAAACTCCTATTCTTTATAGAAATTTCTTTACTAGTTCTTTGTCATAAGAAGTTGGTAAAATTTGCATTTGAAGATTTATTAATGCTAGAATGTAATTAAAAAGAGAGAAATTGTAATAATTGACATTGGTGATCATGACATAAATAATACTTAAATTATAAATAATACTTAAATTATAAAATAACATATAAACAAATAAAAAAGTAACCCATAAAATAATAATTATGTCGACTAGTTAATAAAAGAATTAGAAGTTGAATTTTGAAATAATAATATACGAAATTTATTAAAGATCCAAATTTATTATATACTTAGCTAAAATAAAATAAAAAATGTTAGAAGTAATGTGAAAAAAAAAATAAAAATTCCGCACAGATATCTATAAAACTTCTTCCATTAAAACAAATATCAAAATTATACTTACCAATAAAAAAACAAAAAGAGATAATAATAATAATAATAATAACAGCAAACCGAGTTTACTGATAATCTGATAAACAATAATAAGTGTGTTGTTGCAAGCAGGCGCGTATAGGTTCTTCCTTGAAAAACTTTCTTTAAGCATTCTTAATGCAAACCTAGATTTTGATTTGTGATTTGTGTATCAGATGAGGTGAGTTCCACGGTGTACTACCCTTTTTATTTCTTCAGCATCTCTGTCAGATTACTTTCAAAAAACACTGTTCTCTCTGTCAGATAAATTTCGTGTTGGAACTCTAGCTAGGGTTTTAAGTTCCCATCTCAGATTCCACCAAACTACTGCGATTTTGTGCCGTTTATTCCAATCTCATTAATTTTACAGTTAATGCTTGTTTTGCCTTCTACTCGATCTGCTTTTGTTCAATTCTTTGTGGTTTCTTGCTTGGTTTTGGCGTGAACGGTTTATTGTTTTGATTCTACTTTTTGCTAAAGTTTTATGTGATCTCTATGGTGCTCACCTTATCTCCTTTTTGTTTAGTTGAGCTATTGTAGTGTTCTCATAGGTTTTAGAATACAGTTGTGACTGCGATTTTGGCTGCTATGTCAAGATCTTTGGAATCAGCTACACCGTATGGTCACCCTAATCGCGACTACATCTGCTTGTTAGCAATTTTCGACAATTCTTAAATGTTGTGGAAACGACTGTAATGGTGACTGTTAAAGTGAATTAGGTAGAATTTGGGAAAATATACCGTGAAAGCTTTGAAGTGCAGCAGGGTAGTTTGTTGTGTTATTAGGATTGGTGTTTGTTTGATTAGTGGTGAACTATGGATTATTGCTTGCTATCGGTGGCTAATTGATGTTTGTGTAATGGTGTTTTGTTACTTCAGATCAGTTGTTGATACGGATTGAGTTTAAGTGGTGGGGTGATGGCGAAGAAGAAGAATTCTCTGGTGTTTATGGATGTGTCCATAGATGGGGATCCTGTTGAAAGGATGGTTTTTGAGGTACTTTTTTGTCTTTATGACTTGTCATTATGTATGCAGTATTCGATCTAAGTCTTGGTTGTGCTTCCATCTCAGCTCTTCTATGATGTTGCTCCGAAGACTGCTGAAAATTTCCGTGCTTTATGTACAGGTGATAAATCCACTTGCTGAAAGATTTCATTGAATGTTGACAATTTGTTTATGGGACCTTTACATTGTGAAATTCTACGTAAAATCATTATCATTTATCTGCCGCATACAAACAAGTGTTTGATATGCAATTGCATTTTTCTACCATGAATTGTGCATGGAAAATTGGAATTCCTAATCAATGATTAACTGATTACCCTCCTATTCTTTTTTCCTGAAATGTGGCATTATATGTTCAGGAGAAATGGGAGTTGGTCCAAACACTGGAAAATCACTGCACTACAAGGGTTCTTTCTTCCATCGGATTGTGAAAGGCTCCATTGCCCGGGTATGTTTATTTTTAGTTTTTCTGGCATTATTTAGACTGTGCTTTAGTAGTTTTCTTTATCTTCACATTTTTATGGTTAAAAATGGCTTAGTAGTGGTCCATATTTTAGCCAATTACCGTTGTTTATTCTGTAGGATACAGGGCTGATGGTCACGACTTCCTTTCTTGTGATATAGTTTTAAGGTTGTACATACTAAGTTATATGTTATTCACCCTCATAATTCTGATAAGCCTTATGATGACCAACACAATTTGTATGTATTGTTATCTTGTGACCCTGTGTTAATGTCTGGTTTTCTTTTTGCAGGGTGGTGATTTTGTCAATCGAAATGGTATGTATTATGTTGTTACATTGCCTCCTATTATGAATTATTTCTCTAGTTCTTGAAGATTGCATTTAATATAATATACATGGTCACTTTTCTTTATGTTTTATCATTTGATCATTCAGTTGTCCGAGTTGCAAGCCATGTTCCATTTTCATGTTTGCTGTGACAATGGTAATTCCTTTTCTAAGTCAATTAGGAAATTAATAAAGCTCCTATGCATGTATGTAGACTGGCTTGTCATTCAGTGGCAAGTATGAAAGGGATGTAATTATCTTAATTCAGTTAATTTTTGGATTTTACCATGATGTGGAATATGGTAATTTTGAAATTATAGCCATACTATTACATGCTTTTGTCTGTTGCTTAACTTCTTCATCTGTTCTCTTCCTTTAATTAGTTGTGTCTGTTACAATGTGCTGTGGTTGTTATTTTTCCTGTTTTATTAAATGTTCATGAACCAATACAAAGCAAAAGGAGTCCTGAATAATCACATGTAGCCATCTCTTGTATTATGTGGCTGAATAGCATTGTATTTAAATCCATTAAACCTCATTGACAGTCATCTCTTATTCTTTGTATGACATCCCAAATGCAGCACAGTACTACATTATGCTATACTCAATCACATTCTTTCTGTGTTTTGCAGGGACCAGTGGAGAAAGCATATATGGTTCCAAGTTCCCAGGTGAGTGTCTTGAGCTCATAATCTACAACGTCGGTTTTGAACTATTATGTTTATATCTGAGTTTATGTAGTTCTTAAAGATTCAACTTGTGATTTATTTCAGATGAATCACCTAGGCTAAAGCATGATGTTCCAGGCCTTCTTTCAATGCCTGTTGCTGATCGTGACACTCTTGGTTCTCATTTTATAATCACTTTTAAAGCTGATCCCCATCTTGATAGGTATGTTTATTTGGCTATTTTCTAATGGCATTTAGCACTCAGGTCCCATTTAGATATTTGTATGATTTTATTTACAACTTATTTGAACTTATCTACTCCAGTAGTTGATTGTGAAGTATTTTAATACTCTTTGGATTAAATGAACTTATTAAAACAGCTCTTGAATCCCAAATTTGTTGTTTTTGGTTTATTTTTGTAAAACTTTAACCTAATGAACTCATGCCTTTGTGAAAGTTAAAATCAGTTTAAGTGGTAGCTACTTTTGAATAATTAATTAATTTGATCAAATAAACTGTAGTGTATTGGCAAAGTTCAACTAGTGGGACAAGGCTTTGTTGTGTTGTCATGATTTTATTTTTTCTTAGTATTTCTCGAAACACATTGAAATGTCATTTGGCTTAATTTAGAATGCACTTGAGACAATGGAGCGTTGACCTTTTGCTTCAGGCTTTTCTCAATTAAAGATAATGTTTTTAGCATTGTTTTTCTGAATGGGGTCTCTCTATCTCATTCATATTATTGTGTAGGAGAGGGTTAATTGCCTTATGTTTAGTCATTACTTCAGAGTGGAGCTAAACGATCAACTTGCTTATTTTGTTTACTTCTGAGTTAATTTTGCAGGAAACATGTAGTCTTTGGCAAGCTTGTACTAGGTCATGATATATTGAAGAAAATTGAAGATGTGGGTGATAAAGAAGGACTTCCAAGTGTAACTGTTAAAATAATTAATTGTGGTGAACATAATGAGGGTAAGAATTCCCTGTCTGTTTTGGAGAAATCTAAGTTCTACCCTTAATATGAAATGTTATATGAATAATTAAATTCTTAATCATCTGTAGAAAATTTGTGTTCCACTGTTGAAACGGTTGAGTATAATGTATTCTTCATTTGGTGTGAATATGCTATGTCCCAGTTGGTTAAAGTCATTCTCAATTATGTTTGATGTTTTAGTTTGAGTCTATACCTTTGTAGATGAAAAGAAGATAAATAAATCAAAGAAGGGAAGAGATGGATCTTCTGAAACAAATAGTCATTTACTGCATAAGGGAAAGCACAGAAAATCTTCAGGTGACAAAAGGAAAAGGAGAAAGTACTACTCATCAGAATCTGATACTTCCTCAGATTCAGAGACAACATCTTCTGAAAGTGACAGTGATTCTGATTCTGATATGTCTTCATCATCTTACACAAGTTCCTCCAGCGATGATAGGCGGAGAAAGAGAAAGAGGTCTAGGAAAGATAAACATAAACGTGGAAAAAAAAGAGATAAACACCGAGAAAAGAGACGGAGGAAACAAGATAAAAGATCAAAGCGTAGATCAAAGAGGTATTGATTCTGATTAAATATTTGTTTATGATTTAATAGATTCCAGTTATAGATGATTGCTTTTGAAGAACTTCTAGTAGCCCTGCAGATCTTGTGGTTTAGTTTATTTATTCTATTCTACAAGCATATTGTGTTTTTTAGATTTTTAATATCATAGCCATTGTCTTACTACCGGAAGATTCATTGGTGGCTCTTGAAATAAAGATATATATATATATATATATATATATATATATATATATATTCACTGAAGGAGTCAAATTCTTTTTAATATAACAAGTGCTACTACTACACAATTTCGAAACATCTGCTGCTAATGAGATTGTGTTTGGTGATAGGGAATCGCCAAGTCATACTGATTCAGATAGTGAAAGTAAGAGCAACAAAGGCTCTGATATTGAAAGTTATGGTGCCAAAGTGAATGATCAGAATCATGAAGACCATTCTCAGAGACATGGTAATTCTTTAGTCCTTCATTTTTTAGTTTGTGTACACGAAATATTGTTTATCTATTAAATTATTTACTTTTTACCTTGTCTTTGATGAAGCAAAATCCTTAGAATTTTGTATAATAGTGAATTTTTGTGGGTCTACTGGCCTACTTTGTGGTTGCATTGTATATAGTTATTACCTGAAGATAAAGACAATCTGGGGGGTCCTGTCCCTACATGGAGGGATTCTAATCTTTTTATCTTAGTTCTCACTTTTTGGCTAGTGTGTAGTATCATGTTTTAATTTTTTTTATTTGATTGCAGCTGAAGGTCAGTCTTCCTCAGTTGTCGAGAAAGAATTACCTCCAATGCACCCTAAAAAGAGGGAGAAACTGGATATATTGAAAGAGGAAGAATTCCCAAAGGAAAATGGAGAGCGGCGTAGCAATGGCACTGGAGTCAACTATAGATCTGAAAGAAGTGAAGTGAGGCAGCCTGATGTGATGGATGATCGACCAGACAAATCTAGGTCTGCTTTCCATTCTTGTCACACACCTCAGTTATTTCTTGTGCTTACCATTTCTTCTAGATCAGGTATTTTATTAGATATTGATGAACAGGAGTCAAAGCATGAGTGTTAGTCCTAGGAGGCGCAAGAGCAAAAGCCCAAGCATTAGTCCAAAAAGGAGGTTGGACAGAAGTCCAAGTGGCAGTAGAAGTCCTCATGCTCCACTACAGAGGAGTTTGAGCCAGAGTCCTGTTAGAAGTGCAAGGAGGAGTCCAAGCAGAAGCGCCAGTAGAAGCCCAATGAGAGGTAGGAAAGGTAGAAGTATCAGTAGAAGCTCTGTAAGGCATCATGGACATCAAAGTGTCAGCACAAGCCCTGTAAGACCCCTTTCTCGGAGCTACCAGAGGACTTCACCAAAAACATCATCACGAAGATCAATCAGCAGAAGCCCTACGACATCTCGAAGAAGTGTCAGTGCAAGCCCAGGAAGATCCCCTTCTCAGAGCCAAAGGAGTTTGCCCATAGCACCATCACGTCGATCAATCAGCAGAAGCCCAGTAAGAAATCACCGACTTAGAAGTGTCAGTAGAAGCCCTTTAAGATCTCAAGGTCATAGAAGTGATAGTGGAAGCCCTGTAAGATCCCTCACACCGAGTCATCGAATATCACCCAGAACAAAATCTAGGAGATCAATCAGCAGAAGCCCTGTGAGAACTCGCAACTATAAAAGTATCAACAAAGGCACCTTGAGATCTCGTGGTCGTAGAACAAGCAGTGGAAGCCCTGTAAGATCCCTTTCTCGAAGTGGCCGTAGGAGTTCACCAAGAGCACTTTCACAAAGATCAATCAGTAGAAGCCCTGTGAAAACTGGCAATCATAGAAGTGTAAGTAGAAGCCCCTTGCGATCTCATGGTCACAGGACTGTGAGTGCTAGCCCTGTTAGATCACCTTCATGGGAGCGTCAAAAAAGTTCACCTAGAGCGCCATCACGAAGATTGGTCAGTAGAAGCCCGGTAAGAGTGTCAAGAAAGAGTTTAAGCAGGAGTCCAGTTCGATCATCTGCCAGAAGCTTGAGCAGAAGCTCTGGCAGAGTCCCTTTGAGAAGCAATAGTCGGAGTCCAGTTAGAGGGCCAAGCAGAGTCCATCGTCGCAGTTATTCTAGGAGTCCTCGTGGTAGGAGTTTGTCTAGAAGTTTGTCACCTAATGTTTCCCCAAAACGTATAAGAAGGGGAAGAGGTTTTAGCGAACGATATTCTTATGCTAGAAGGTATAGGACTCCTTCTCGATCTCCTGTGAGATCATACCGCTATAATGGAAGAAGTGAACGTGACAGGTAAATTGTTAGTTGTTTATAATCTCTAATTGGTCATCGTTCTAAAAGGTGGTATGTTGAGACTTACATTCTTTACACTTTCTGCTCTCAGATATTCAGGTTACAGAAGGTACTCCCCAAGGCGTAACAGGAGCCCGCCACCACGCAGAAGAACCCCACCAAGGTTTTTCTTTTATTTTTTTTTTCCATCCTCCTAAAACATCTACATTTCTCAATTTTTCTTTGTCCAGAATGAATTATTTCTCGTCTGATTTGATTTATCTGTAAATCTTTATTTTCTGACGCCTAGTGTTTTTATGTCATTTATTAATAACGATAGCACCATGCATATATACATATGGAGTTTATATGATTATGTCGAAATGTGTACGTAGGTTCCGGAGTAGGAGGAGCAGGACACCATCTGTTTCTCGCAGTCCACGGTACAGGGGTCGACGGTACAGTCGAAGCCGTAGCCCTGTTCGCAGTCGTTCACCTGTGGGCACGTATCGACGCCGTGTTGAGAGGAGCAGGTCTTTGTCCCGGAGTAGCAGGTCTTTGTCCCGGAGCAAGAGTCCATCAGTATCCAGGGCTTCAGTGGAATCACAATCTCCACGAAAGAACAGCAGGTCAAGGTCCCGGTCCCAAAGCTCAGAAGGAAAGAAAGGCCTTGTATCTTACGGAGACGGTTCTCCAGATTCAAGCTGAAGGTGAAAATTTTAGGGAAAGCTAGGACCCGAGGGTTTAATTTTGCTCTTGCTTTGTTTTCTTGCTTTAATCGGCAAACATGTCTTATTTTTCCTTTATAAACTGGTGTTTTGATATTTTCTTCTATTAAGGTGGAATGCCTTGCTAACTAGTATTTAGAATATACTGTGTTGTTTCTGTGTATTAAAGTTGGCTCGGACGTGTTACCTATGAAGTTATTTCGCAGTCAGTAAACTCATCTGAGTTTAATTATGAACTTTCGTCCTCCAAATATATTCTTGGTTAGTATTTACTTTTACATATTTGGCATTTGAGGTATTTTGTTATCTATTGTCTTTGTTCAATGGAGCGTACTATTTTTTTAGACCACCGATAAAAATATAATCAAAATTTTACCGAGAACTTCTTCATTGAAGAAAAGTTTACTCTGAACGGCTCATTTCTCGAATGTTTTTGGACATAAACATGGTGAAGATCAGCAACTGTCCGAAGCTAATTATTCGTGTTTAATGGATCCAGCTAGACTGGTAATGGATGAGTTGCGGTTATTGGATGCCACGCGAAAGGTGCTCATAACCTAGGCACTAGATCGAGCTAGATTTTAACTTTTCCGTATCTTTGGGAAAAAGTGAAATAAGTTATTTCATAAATTAATTCCGTTTTGCTTAAATTTATTTTATTTCATAAGGAAAATGTTTATAATTTGAAAACACTTATATTTTTTATTGAAGTTTTTTATGAAAATTAATTATTTAAAATTTATACTCTGTGGTGTAAGCTATTTAAATTTGTATTTTGTAAATGTCAAATTTATTTGTATGTAATTTTAATTTAAAATCATTTTTCATGTGAATTTATATTTAAAGAATTGTTTTTCAATAATTGTTGTATTTAAAACTAAAAAAATAAATATCTGCCATATATAAAAAAATTGTGAATGTTTAACTAGTATCAAGACAAGTAAATGGACAATTTTTTTAAATGAAATAGATACTAAGAGGTCTACCTACTATAATTGTATCCATATCCCTATAGTAATACTATTCGTCGACTCATCCTTATCCTAATCTCACAACATCATACTTGTAATGATTATAACATCTTATAACTTAAAATATTTTCTCCTAACTCAATACTTTATTCAAGCTAGTGGATGATATCTATCATTCTTTACTATGTGACATCATGAAATATTATTTTTGTGAAAAACATTTTGTAAACAAATATGCTAACCAAGAGCTTGAATTGGATTGTGAGTAATACTAATAAATGATTTATAGTTTTTTTATTTGTCACTTTGAGATTAATTCATCTTTTCATGTGTCACTTTGAGATCAATCAAAATATCTTTCAATAGTAATAGTTTAGACACCTCATGTCTCGTAACTTATAATTCAGTCTCTGCTTTATATAACATTTTGTTTTTTATTTTACCAAGTCACTAAATTAACACTAAAACATGCAATATCCTTAAGGGGATATCCTATCTATAATAGATCCTACATTATCAACATTAGTACATACTTTCATTTTTAATTTTCATTCATCTTAAACAACAATCACATTCACAGTCTTGTCTCTAAATATTGAAGGAATTTATTGACAATCTATGAATGTTATTCTCTTAGGTCATGCATGAACTAACTAATTGCACCAAAAATATTAGTTTTGTCAAATTTAGTAAAAGTTAAGTAAATGAGTTTCTCAACAAGTCTTTGATACTAGTATTTATTCATGGTAGAACTATCTTCATCATACCTAATTCTATGATTTTGTTATATGGGAAGTAGTTTTGCAATCAATCTTACTGATAAGAAAAAGCTAAACACCCACTATTTTAATTAAGTGTAAAGAGTAATAAAGTATAAAATATGGTTATACTTCATCTCTAAGATGCAAGCTTTGTTAAAAACAACAAATCATGAAAGATAAATTGAGAGAGGGTAATTAATTGATAAAATAGAATATAGTGAGGACAAAGTAAGATTTAGGGATAGACATTCAAAAGAGAAGGGTACTTGTCATTTGAAGATGTTTACTTTTTCTTTCAGTGATTACATTTTGCTATGATGTATCCACACATGTACATTCACGACAATACCATTTTTAAAAAGATATTTTGACATTCATGATTATATCTTCCCTCACATTATCAAAACACTAATGATTAATTGACTTTTCAAATTAATTATTTATCATACAAAAGAATGTGACAAATAATTTTTTTCTTTCTTGATCTGTCTGATAATGAAAGTTATGTGGGAACTCAAGTAGTCTATTGTAATCAATATTAGTGATAAGAAAAAGTTAAACACCCACTATTTTAATTAAGTTTCAAGAGTAATAAAGTATAAAATATGGTTGTACTTCATGAGTTAGACACAAACTTTGTTAAGAACAACAAATCATGAAAGATAAATTGAAGTTAATCGGTTGATAGGATAGAAAATTGTGAGGACAATCTCACTCCAATAAGATTTAGGGATAAACATTTAAAAGAGAAGGGTATGTGTCATTTAAAGAAGATATATTTACTTTTTAGTGATTAATCTTGTTATGGCAATACTATTTTTAAAAAGAAATTTTGACATTCATAATTTATGTCTTCCCTCTCATTATCAAAACACTAACGTTTAATTGACTTTTCAAATTAAGTGTTTACCATGCAAAACGTGACATAAAAATTTTCTTTCTTGATCTGTGTGACAATGACAGTTATATGGGAACTCAAGTAGTCTTGCAATCAATCTTATTGTTAAGAAAAAGTTAAACACCCATTATTTCAATTAAGTGTCAAAAGTAATAAAATATAAAATATGGTTGTACTTCATATGTTAGACACAACTTTTGTTAAATACAACAAATCATGAAGGATAAATTAAGAGGGTAATTGATTGATAAGATAGAAAATAATGAGGACAATCTCTCTCTAATAAGATTTTGGGATAGACATTTAAAAGAGAATGGTATGCGTCATTTCAAGATGTTTTTCTTTTTCTTTTAGTGATTAAATTTTGTTATGATATATCCACACATGTGCATTCATGGCAATATCATGTCTAAAAACAAATTTTGACATTCATGATTTATGTCTTTCCTCTTATTATCAAAACACTAAGGTTTAATTGACTTTTCAAACTAAGTGTTTATCATACAAAAGAATTTGACAAATAAATTTTTTCTTTCTTGATATATTTGACAATGAAAGTGAAAAACTATTTAGAGTTTGATCCAAGCCCCTAGGTATTTAAATGAACCAAATCAAAAGGATGAACATTTTTTATATTACTAAAGAAGATATATGTCACAATGATGCTTTAAAAATTGATATACATCACACATTAATCAACAAACTCTTTGGAAAATAAAAAAATGAAACATAAGCTTTAGAACATGAAAAGATGGATATCCTAGATGACACTAAAAAAGAAAAATATGAGAGAGAGGGCTTAGAAATAGTGGTAGACTAGAGACAAGAGGTAGTTGTTTGTTTATACTATTCTTGATTCCTTAATCTTTAAAGAAATACAATTCTCCTTATTTCTTAACAGTTTCAATCATTATCCTGGTAATAAGATCCTAAAACATAATGAGAGAAAAGTGTAACATAACAATTTAGGTCATGAAATTTTTTTTGAACAAAAATAAACTTATTAGAATGTTTTGAAACATGAAGGATATCTTTAAGGATGATGGATAACAAAAGAGAAATATTGTCACTTCGTTAACGAGTCATATAGTCTATCACACTATAATTTAAAACCCAAGAACCCTTAAATATAGTTTTATAAACATTAAAAGAGGAATTGAATTTTTTACAACTTCAAAATCTAGTACATTCATTCCTTCTTTAATTGAAGAGAATGATCAAGTCCAATCAAAATATTTAAAATCTAGAATTACTTGATAAACCTTCCTTAAGTGCGAACCTTTTAGTGTTGGCAGGCGAATGAGAGCATTCTCCTTTTCACGTAAATTGATGTAAGTTACCTTGGTATGACCTAATTTATTACAATGAGAGCACAAACGATCCTTCTTTCCTTTTTAGTTGAGTTACATGTTCCTAGAGTTCAAGATCATAAGTTTGGAAGCCTTTCTAAGGAACATGGAAGCTCCTTTAGTTGATGCATCATTCATGATGTGATAACAACCTCCTTAGCTTGGTTGAGCAAAAGTTAGAACATAAGCTATGGTGATGGTAAGATGGAAGAAAGGGTGCGAAATTTAGTGGGTTAGGAGGAGAAGGCTCACGACCTTAGTGCTTGGATGGTGATGAGGTGGTGTTTGATGGTGCTCTAAGAGAGGTTAGGCCAACTCTAGAGGAAGGTGACTAGAGGAGATCACATGGAATGTTCGAGCATTTGGTGACTTAAGATGAGTAATATGGAACAAAAAAGACATAATAACATTACTCAAATTCATAGGTGAAATTACATGGGGGAGACACCTCTATTTATAGGCTTAAGATGTCTCCAAATTGTAGAAACAAAACCCTAAAAACACTACCTTGACTTAACTTGGAGACAAAAAAAAATCCTCTCCAATAAGAGGACATGTGGCCACTACCTATGGAGAATCCTCTCCATTCCTAGAGTGACATATGGCCACTAACTATGAGAAAACCTCTCCAAATTGAGCATGACACATGGCCACTCTCACATGGGAGGTCACACACACCCTTGTCCACCAAGTTAGGTTAAAAATGTGACCACATGGTCAACCTAAGCTCATGGGCATCCACTTTGGGTCAACATTGGGCATTGCCTTTGTTGACTTAAGTGGTCTAAAAACTTTACACTACTTGATCAAAAATACAAGGTCCAAAATAAAACCTACACTACTTGATCCAAAATACAAGACCCAAATATATCCTAGACTAGTTGGTCTAAAATTATTCTTACTATAGAAGCTCCACGATGGCCAAGATAGCCCAAGAGAGAGAGGCTAAACCGATCTTCCACAGATGACCTCAAATCTTCATGAAAAAAAATATTTTTCTTATTATTGGTCAACTTGTGTATCATTTTTCTTGGATCAAAGATCCACATGCAGTAATTACCAAATAAAATTTCAATAAATTTGTTTCACAAGTAAAATATATATCAAATATGACTAGAAGGAGGCCATGTGTTAATTTTGAAATATTTTTCTTGAAAGTTTTCAAGCTCTACTTTCCAAGAGCGTGTTTGTCTACTTTGAGTTAATTTTAACCTAGAAGGTAACATCAAATCAAAGACTTTGAAATATCCAAATAGGAGGTTATAGCACTAGAAGAAAGAGGTAAATTTGAAAATTTCTTACGATTAAAAGTTGGAATTTAGAAAATTTCAAAGATTGAAAAAATCTCTTTATCATCTCAGTTTAAATTATTTTTTAGGGAGTGGTAGATGCCTTCAATATCACTTTCTCTTTTTCTCTTCTCTTAATCTTTTCTTGTTCTTTTCTCTCAATCTCTTCTTTTTCTCCTATTTCTTTCTCATCCTTCTCTCTTCCATTTTTCTCTTCATACTTTCTTCTTTTTCTCTCCTCTTCCTCTCTTTGTTCTTCCTTCCTTCTCTTGTCTTCTCTTATTTTCTCTTTTATCCTCTCATCTTTTTTTTTAAATTCTAAGTTCCTCCTATAAAATGGAAAGTTGGGTCTCTCTTTTAATTTTCTCTTTTTCTTTTTGTATGACTTCTTGTTTTCTTTTTGCTTGCTCCTTTTTTTTCCCTTTTTTCTTTATTTCTTCTTTTTATCTTCTCTTGTATTTTCTCTTCCTTTGTCTAAGTATCCTAAGATCTTCCTCTAGGATAACAAGGTGGTCATTTCTTTCATTTTTCTTTTTTTCTTTCAAAATTGCCTATTGCTTCCTCCAAAGTTTAAGTGACTCTAGTTTTTGGGCCAAATTGTTTAAACTTGGTATGGCCTTATCACTAGAATCACTTCCAATTTGGTAGGATAGAGTCTAAGACATGCTTAGATTTAACTTTTCTAAAGATGATATGCAAAATCATTACTTAGTAGTTCAAAAGAAATTCCTTAAGAGATTTAAGGAGACAAAAGAAACTTAAGTTAACTTCCATAAAGGAGCTAAATCACAAAGGATTACTTAATAACCAAGACTTTTCTAGCCAAAGCTTACCTTAAGCTCTCTTGTGCCAAACTTCTCAAATGAAATTAGGCTTGAAATACAAGTAGACACACACTACACTACTAACAATTAAAGAAAGCAATTTAAACTAAACTATGCGACCTAATGGTAAAGTTAGAAGGAACTTTGGATCCTCGTGAATTTTAACTAGGTTTTAAAGGCTAGGAGATGATATTAAACACCAAATACTCTCCCAAAATACCTAAGAAGGCTGAAACTTACAAGGAAGAAAAGAAAGTTACAACTCAAAGAAAATACCACAAATTTAACTCTTCCTCCCAAGTTTTCTCTCTTTTTTCTTCTTGTCTTCACCAAGACTTCTAAGCTTTAACTAGGTGTCCACTACCTAGGATGCTACCTCAAGATATTGGCTCACCATATTAAGAGAGGTTAGGCCAACTCTAGAGGAAGGTGGCTAGAGGAGACAATATAGAATGCTCTAGTCTTTGGTGACCTAAGATGAATAATATGACACAAAAATGACAACATAACATTACTCAAATTCAAAGGTGAATTTATACGGGGGAGACATCTCTATTTATAGGCTTAAGGTGTCTCCAAATTGTATAAGCAAAACCCAAAAACATTACCTTGACCTAACTTAGAGACAAAGAAAAAAAATCATCTCCAATAGAAAGAGGACATGTGACTACTACCTATGGAGAATCTTCTACATTCCTAGAGTGACATGTGACCACAACTATGAGAAAATATCTCGGATGTGAGCTCTCACATAGGAGGTCCCACACATCTTTGTCTACCAAGCTAGGTTAAAACTTTCACCACATGGCCGACCTATGCTCATGGGCATCCACTTTGGGTCAACATTGGGCCTTAAATTTTGTTGACTTAAGTGGTCGAAAAATCATACACTACTTGACTCAAAATACAAGACCCTAAATAAAACTTACACCACTTGGCTCAAAATACAAGACCCAAATAAATCCTAAACTACTTGGCCCAAAATTATTCCTACTCTAAAAGCTCCATGATGGTCCAAGAGAGAGAGAGAGACTAGTCCCATCTTCCATAAATTACTTCAACTCTTCTTGAAAGTAATTAGCCATGGCTAAGGGGTATGTCATCATTATGTCATTTAACGAGTCTCCTTACCTTGGACAGAATGAGATTGGGGTTTTTATTTCTAATATGATCTTATTTAAGATTCAATCCTTACAAGAACTAAAATTACATATAATTGTTCAATAAACCATAACTATGCTATTTTATAACCTGAAATTTTAATATTTGTTTTACTCGATTTATAAACACTTCAATATTCCATATTACTATATATGTAAGAGAGAGAACATCATGTTTGACGCCAAATATCATGTTTTCTAAATCATAACATATAGAGATGTCCGTAACATGAAATATTCAAAGCCTTCCAAAATTTCTTGGACAATAGAGTAAAACATATAACTTTTGGCAATTTTTATAGTTATCAATCATAAACCAAATTTGAAAGCTAGGGTAATATTGAGATATGACCTCCCATTTAATATTTCGAACCTAATTGTATCATATAATGCATGTTTAATAAATTGAGTCCATTGAAGATAATTTTGACCATTAAGATTTCCATCATCAAGCAAATGGAGAAAATCAACAATGCTAAGTGGAGTTGTCATACCAAAAGAAGAGATTCCTTAGCTTTTAACAACAGATAAATTAGAGAAAAATAAAAACAATGTCATAAACAATGCCCTTTTAAAGAAAAGACATGCAACCTATAGCAAAAGACTAAACAGGAACATGTTTTGAATTGTTAGCTCAAGTCTATTGGAAATCCAAGTGAGTCTAAGTCTCACATTGGGTTAATTGAGAAAGTGGAACATCATATAAGCACAAAGACTCAAAAACCTATTGTCTTAAGGTTTTGGATTAAGAGAAATATCAATCTCTTATATGGTTGAGCTCAAATATCATTAGTGTTATGTCTTTTTAGTGAATCTCTTTCTCGATAAATTCAATCATAGTATCATAGTTGATTATTATTTTTAGTATGATTGAACTCAAATCTTATTAGTATCGTGTCTTCTTAATAAATGTTCTTGATATATCTAACAAAATCATTTGCATGAGAAAAAGAGAGATACATGAAACACCCGTGTAAAGAGGGGAACGCTTGCGCAAACATGTGGCTACTCTAAATGTAACACGGCTTATGGAGCTGAAAATTTGAAGGATGACAAATCTCCTGGTTGCCGATTGGATTGGAAGCTTTAACAACGATGATGATTATTACAATGACAACAAAAGTTGTCTTAAAATATATACTATGTATACTTTAGTAAGTCTTAAAATAAGGTACAACTAATATATGACAATAAAAATATATGAAAGCAAAACTTCCATATTTAAACCTCTAATACCAACTTGAAAAGGATTAAACCGTAAGATTTTTTTTCTGAGTGGAATAATTAAAACATTACCTTAGCATTTGTATATAAAGAACTTTGGTCGTAGACCTCTAATAACTTGGAGCATTTTACTTCTTATAATGATTAAAATATCGTGTTATGACTTAATAAAATAGTTTTGGCCCAACTTTTCTATTCTTATAGTGATTAAAATATCTTGTTTTAAAGTATCTTTGGGCGTAGATTGTTATAAATAAAATCTTTCACTGCAAGTAAATGGTTTAGCTCATCAACACTTTAAAAATTTCCCAAGCAGGAACAAAATTTTCGTCACAACTGTATCTCCGGATCAGCTCTTTCAAAATAAAAGAAACATTTCTGGATCAACTTTTTCATAACAAAAAAATTGAGTAAACTCTCCATAACACCCACTTTATATATATAAATTTAATCGTTCACCTAAATCTTTAACAATATTGAGAATATTTTTATTTTATAAAATTGATTTAAATTTAAAGTACACATTTTTTTTAAATCACATCGGTGTCATTCAAAACATATCCATATAAATTTTGTTGAAAGTAAATTTATATCTCTTTTTATCAAACAATCTTATAAAATTAAATTAAACTTAAATGCCAAATACTTTTCAAAATCCTAATAAAAAATAACATGAATAAAACTTAGCTAAGTGGAAAAGAAGGATTTCAACACCAAAATTTCTTGCCCTTTTCTAATTACATATGAAGCCCCAACAACACCAGTCTTATTTACATAGCCTCTAAAGGTTCAATTGTTTTTTCCCTTCAAACCCTTTATTCACTTAACTTTATCAAATATAATAAAGATCCTATATCATAAGAGAGATACATTAAATATAATAAGATTACCTTCAGCAATCTTCAAATTTAATTTCAAATACAGCTTCAGATATTCTTGATAGTTAACTTTATTACCTGAGCACCCACACTATATTCATACCTGCACAATGTAATTTTTTTTTCAAAAACCTCATAAAACAAGAAAAATTCTTTTAAAATTAAAAAATAGAAATTAATAAAAAGAAGCATAAGTCAATTGAAAGTTTAACATTTAGCACGTTTAAAAAATTCAAAGATTTTTTTAAATTTTGTTCATTGTACGAATTTTGTTCATTGTACATCCCTGGAATGTAATATCCATGTGTTGTTCACATACAATTTTGTAAGCATAGATATTGCATTCCATGGACGTACAAAATTGTGTGAACATTATATCTATGTTCAAGAGTCAACCCTGAGTGGTGCTATGATTTGTGGTCCTTTAGAGAGTAAGTATTGCATATTTGCCTTAACTCTTCCATTTCATGCCCTAGTCACAATTTACTAATTGAGTTTCTTATAATATAAGGGATTTGCAGGAAATTCATAGTTATTATGAGGAATTGTATGAAATTGAAACACGAATCATTCAAGATTTCACAACTGGATGAGATTACATATTACGGAGACCATTTGGAATGATGGCCTGACCTGTAATTTTAATAAACAAAGAGTGAGGTGACCCAAGATGCGAGATTGCATCCTTTAACATACCATGCAAATTTCCTATTGGCTTTTGACTGCTGCTAACTCTTTCTTTAGGTTAAGCACTTCTACGCATTTTGAAGCCAACTGGTCTTTATACTTCTTATTTGTTATGACTGATTCATCGATTGCTTCCTTGTATCTACAACGGAAAGCATCCAGTTTTGCTTGTGTTCCACGGAGTCTCATTCTGAGCTTAGCCATTTCTTTGTTGTTTGTTACACCATCCTGTCATAAAAAAAAAGATGTTTTTACTGATTCATCCAGCACAGACAATCTAAATAAATGCAGATAAATTATTCCTAGAGTTATTCGCTTGACAATGTCAACAAGGGATTATATTATTTCTTTTTTCCAGATATACGCTGTATATAATAGGAATAAAATATCTACTTATTCACTGCAGACTATTTGCTTTCCTGATTTTGATTAAATAAGTTAAATAGAATTATTGTCTTAAATACTATAATGGGTATGTATTATTCATAGAGAGAGTTGTCGACTTAATGGGTATGTATTATTAAATACTAGAATCAATGAAATCATCAAAGAGAGAAATTCTCACATGGTATTAGAATCTAGGACTCATCTTAGAAATTGTCGACTTGCTTGGAGGGAGGGGAGATGCTAGGAAGTTCCATATCATCTGTCTTAATTTTTAGAGTGCGACTTATGTATCTATTTGACATGGTACAAAAATATTTACTTTAACCACTCTACTCGACACTCCTCTTGAGGTTAATGTCGAATTTCATCAAGATTAGGGAGATCCTTTGTCAAACCCTTTATTATATTGTCGGTTGGTTGGTTGTCTTAACTATCCAATGATTTCATTTCCTCATACTCCGTTTGAAGCCAACAGATGAGCCAATTTAAGCATTCCTCTCACCATCTTCATATGGCCACCATTTGACGCATCATTCATGACTCAAAAAGGTGCTGATGGCCTATTATTTTCTGTTGGGAACCTTATTAGTTTGTTTGACTAAAGTGAGGCAGATTGAACAGGCAACCCTGGTACACAAAGATCTATTACTGGTCGATGCATGTTTCATGGTTCTGCACCAATCTCTTTGAAGAGTAAAAAGAAATCGTGTATTGAAGTCCTCCACCCAATAAGAGTATCATTTGGCTCCGTGGACTCTTGGTTGACCTAGGTTTTCCTGAAAAGCTGCCACACCTCTTTATGATGACAACACTAGTCCATCCAGTTTGACGCTAATCTGGTTTTGCATGATGGCACAAAAACATAGTGGTGGATTGTCATTGTATTCGAAAAGTATTGGATGCCCATGTCATTTCTCTTCTTCATGTCACATCCCAACTTTAGCTTGCAGACATCTTTTCCAAGGTTGTACCTCAACATCAGTTTCTTGATCAGTGACATCATATTGAGGAAGATGTCAACAAGGGATTCTGATATTATTTTGTTTCCTGATACATGTGTATATTATGAATAAATATCAACTTATTATTGTTGCTTCTTAATTACTGTAAATTGGGATGTATTATTATGGACGAGCAGAATCAATGAAATCATCAAAGAAAGAAATTCCGACAGGCAATTGGTATATGTGATCAATACAACCCATATTTGAACTGATAACCCCAATAAGGTACTTACCGCATGCATTTTGACTTCCATACAAGAAAGTTTCTGTCTTAGTTCTTCAACCTGGACCTTTCCCTTCGATAACTGATAAAGAATATGCATAATGTGATTACTGAAATTAAGATAACAGATAAAGAATATTCCTTAATGTAATTACTAAAATTAGTAGAATCTAGCCTTTTATGGCTTCTTTCAAAAAAAAGAGAAAGTGAGCTAAAAACATCTTTTGAAAAACTCTTAAACATAACAACAATTGTAGGCGTTTATTTTACAAAGGATGGGTGAAGGAACTTCAACAAAAAATAAAAACACTTCTCTCCTCGTTTTCTCGTCTCTCCCCATCCTTTTAGTTCTCTCAGATTCTGTTTTAAGCTATAAAAGAAATAAAAATTTTCAAACAGTGTTCTACTATATTTTTGAAACTTATTGATTTGACTTTAAAAGTAGGTCAAACACACCCTTAGAAACTTTCAAAAGGTACCATTTTCCTTTTACCTCATCCTGGAAATTCTTTCGCAGAAATTCCATTTGTTTCTGTTGATCTTCCATCTCAATCGTCAGTATATCTTTTTCTGTTGTCAAATGATATAGTTTGGTCTCGAGATTCTGTCATGTAAACTGGGATGATCAGTAAAACTTATATGGTACATGGAGTCTCAAGATTTTTATACTCTTCCCAACCCCTTAATTATAAATATAGATATATGAATGGACAAATCTTCTAGTGACAATGAAGGAGAAACCTGAAGCACGTTCGGGTTGGATAGAGTATCTCCTTTATCAAGAACATCCAGTTCCTTCGGAGTTTCATTTTCTTTCTCTTCCATGGGACAGTCATGCGGCTCATTCTCCAAAGGTTGTACCTCTGAAGTGGCTTTTGACATCTAAAATACGTGCAAATAATATTATGCCTTGCAGTAAGTCACAACTCAAACCACGAAATTGTTAACAATAAATAGTCCTTACTTCTAGTTCTAGAGATTGTTTGCCTTCAGCATTGGTTGTTTCAATGTGTTTTTCCAGTTGATCCCTCTCCGAAACCTTTTCCCTGCAGCCATAAAATAACATGACAGGAATAGTGATTTAATACGTTTGACAGTTAAAGCTCGCGAGCCATCTAATGAAAAAAAAAAAAAGACTGGGAGTAGCAAACGGGGTGGCTGAATAGAGTAACCAATAGAAACCAAGTCAAATATGAGAATATCTAAAAAGCAAAAACTGACACAAGCTGAGATGTGTCGCAAGGCAAATAAATTTAGATACAAAAAGACAAAGGGAATGAAATTCCAGCTGCATTAACAGCGTCACGTCGTTATAACAAATGCAGTGTAAATGAACATCCAAAACATAAATTGTAGGATGCACATCTTTTGAATGTTTCTGTGGCACGCTATCATAGTCAAAATACAAAAAATATGCTCAAATCAACAAAATAAAAAAAAAGGTATGTTATAATTAGAGGGAAATCTTCCTAATTAGAGAAAATATCTATAGAATATTCTTAATTAAAGAAAATATAAGTAAGATCTTCTAGTTTATTTTTCAGTATATTGTTTCTTTATTTTCTTTTTTTTAGAAGATTTGATTGTTACAAATAGAGGTAAGGAGAATGTAATAGACATGAATGATAATAATGTTCAAGATGGTATAAGAACTCCCGATTTTGGGAGCTCTGTTTCCGCTGCAACAGTAGCCACTGCCGCTACTATCCGGCCATTGCGGTTGCCACCGTAGTAGTTGGAGTTGTTGATAGGGTACAAAGGTGCGCCCATTTCCAGTACAACATTGGAAATCACTCCGGCGTCACCACACGCCTAGTTCTGACAAGAGCCACTTGTTGCCACCATCACAGAAAGGGTCGTCGGAGCCTCTGAATTCGTTTCAGAGGTTGGTGACATCTCATTTGGCCCAGATTTGAGTAGATATGAGTTTTGAGTTCTGCTCCTTCTTTCCGATGTAGCCTACAAATTGTCATCGTCTTGAATAGAGGAGTCGGAGACACCTTATTGTGTTCCAAGGGATGGTAAAAATTATTCCTTTGAGTTCTAATGATCTTCCAAATGTGGTGGGTGCCTGGTTGGATGGTCAGAATTTCTTACAATGGAGCCAGTACATTCGAAGGATTCTCAAGGAGGTTCAAGACTATATCACATAGCAGGAGGAGGGCCAAATATAGATGACACTCATTTTCCAATTTGGGACAATGAAGATTCACTAATTATGACTTGGATGTGACATTCCATAATTCCTAAGATAAGTCGAAATTATATGTTTCATTCTTCTGCCAAAGAGATATGGGATGATTTACAGGGTACTTTTTCATTAAAATAGGATTTTGGTCCTACTATGTCATTAAAAGTAGGATATTTAATAAAAAACATGGCTCCCTTTTCATATCAGAATATCATGAAATCCTTAATGGACTTGGATTGAATTAGATCAGTACCAAACAATAAATACGTGTAAAACAAATGTTGTCACACATGCGAAAGTCGTGGAAAGAGAAAGAATCTTTAAATTTTTCCATGACCTGAATCATGAGTACGACCCAATCCAGGTACAAATCTTAGAAAGAGAAAAATCAGAAGTATTTTTTATGGTAAAAGGCGAAGAAACTCGGAGAGTTGTCATGCTTACGGGGGGATCTCCAACACAGACTCTGTCATGACAACCGAAAAAGGGTCCACAAGGGAACAAAAGTTGGACGAAAGTCATTTGAAAAATGTAATCGTAGAGACTATTGTTTATACTGTAGAAGATCTGGATATACTAGGGAAACATGTTTCAAACTCCATGGAAGAAATAATGTTCTCGAGCACATGGGAAACAACAAAGGGTCTGCTCAAAGATGGGTAAATAATATTACCTCAAAACAGGAAGCCACCAATCAATCTAGTACTTCACCACCACCAGATCTTGATATGAAAGCTTATAAGGAGGAACTCGAGCGCTTGAAAGCAATGACTGAATCAATGAGTAAGGCCTCTGGATCATGTACTATGTCCATGAAAGGTAAGATTTGTCTTAATATTGTTCGTCTTGTGTCTCAAGGTATTTCGATTCTTGATTCAGGAGCAACAACTGATCATATGACACATTTTCGTGTATCCTTCGACTCATACAGTAAAAGAAATAAAGAACAACTTATTACAGTTGTGAATGGTCAGGATATGTGGCCCTGGAAATATAATTTTGGACTCATCTATTGTATTAAAAGATGTTTTACAAGTTCCACAATTAGCCAATAGTCTTATTTATGTGCAAAAACTCACAAAGGATTTAAATTGTTTAGTAACATTTTTCTCAACTTATTGTGTTTTTTAGGACTTTGCCATGAGAAAAATGATTATTGCTAAGGAGGAGAGTGGGTTGTATCTGTTGGAGTCAAATCACCAAAGCAAAACAAAAATCATTAGTCAACAAGCTACGTCTGAGACGTGAGCAAATTCCTAAATATGGTTTCACCATAAAAGGCTTGGACATCCTTCATTCAATCTTATCAAATCCTTATTTTCCCATTTGTTTACCAAGGAGTCTTGTGAGTCTTTTAATTGTGATATTTGTCAGTTGTCAAAACATCATCATGCATCTTATCGTATTAGTAATAAAAAGAGTACTTCTCCATTTGATTTAATTCATTCTAACGTTTAGGGACTTGTCATAGAATTTATTTTCGGAGCCAAATGGTTTGTTACCTTTATTGACTATTGTACCTGTGTCACATGGACATACCTTGTGAAAAAACAAATCAAAAGTTTTCTAAATCTTTGTTAATTTTTACCGTCTTGTCCAAAATCAATTTGGAAAAAATATCAAAAGAATCAAGTCTAATAATGGTACTGAATATGTGAATCATGAATTTCTCAATTTTTTGTCTCATAATAGTATTATTCATGAACTAACATGTGTAAACACCCCTCAACAAAACAGGGTAATAGAAAGAAAGAATCGTCATCTTTTTTAGGTAACTAAAGTTCTTATTTGTCAAATGTCTGTTCCAAAAAATTTACTAGGGGGAAATTGTGTTAACTGTCACATATCTCATCAACAGGTTACCCACCTGTATCTTAAATGGCATTAGTCCTATAGAGTCTCTATTGTCTTTTGTTCCTTCTTCCCCCCTAATATCAAGTCTACCTAGTCGAGTCTTTGGATTTATTGTTTTTGTTCACTTTCATCATCCTAATCGTAGTAAATTTGACACTAGAGCTTTAAAATGTGTCATTATCATCCTCAAAGTCGTTGTGTCTTTATCACCATGAATGTCACCTTTCATGAAACACAATCCTTTTATGTCAATCCACCACTTCAGGGGAGAAAGCACTTGAAGTGGATGAACTCTCCTTCTTGTCCTTACCATGATTGTCTTTGTAGGATGCCAAGATCTGAGCAATGAAGCTACCATAGTCCACAGTAAGAAAGAAGAGGAAGAAGACATTTTTTTTGGCAAAAAGAAATGAGAAGAAAATAACCCACTTCGACTCTCGAGCAAGAAAACTTGTCTAATCTAAAGGTGAGGATCCCTAAAGATAACAGTGAGGAGGTAAGTATTACTAAGGATTTACCCATTGCATTGAGAAAGCAAAGAAGATCATGTGCTAAATATCCTATTTCTCAGTGTGTTTGCATTAACAATCTCTCTAATAAGCACAGAAGATTTTTTGCTACCATTGATGTCATAGAAATTCCTACCTCAATCCAAGAGGCCATGAAACTTGAACATTGGAATCAAGCCATGAAAGAAGAGATGAATGCATTAGAAAGAAATTCAACTTGGGAGATTGTTGATAAGCCCAAAGACAAGAAGACAATAGGGTGTAGATGGATATTCACATAGATGTTTGGTAGTTAAGAATAAACTTTTAATGAATTCCTTATTTATTGCTTCTCATTCTAAACATAAAGCGGTTGTTATCCCATTTCCTTTTGTTTATAGTTATATAATATCTCTTATACAAAAATTCTATAAATGCAATCCGGACATGCTAATTATAAAATTCATGATCGTTCTTGCTTGTGAAATGATGTTCATTAAATTTTATAATATTCTAATTGTAGATGGGGATATATATATATATATATATATATATATATATATATATATATATATATATGTATGTATGTATGTATGTATTTCCAAAAGGTAAGGTTAATCTCCACCTAAGCTATTTATCTCACCAAATCTAATAAAGTTCAATGATAAACCAAACTTTCAAAATTGTTTATCAACATAGCATGTTAAATGTAGTAAGAAAACATATTAGAAAAATAATAAAGTAGTACAAGAGAGGATAAGAGAGAAATAAATTTAATTAACACTAAACAAACCCGAAATTTTCCTTGGTATGTGAATGTTCATATGTAGTAGTTGGTCTTTCACGTAGGGTTTTGCATTCTTCTTTACAAGATTCCAATTCATTCCCTACCTAACATTATAGACAAATTTGAATAATTTAAGCAAATGGAAGCATGATGATACGAAATAAATCTATATATCAAACATCAAAACACCAACAACCAAACTATCATAGTGCAACTTATCCATTACTGTCGATATGTGCATCACTAATCTATCTAATGATCATTCATGTTCAATTAGAACATCACAACTTAACAAAATTGTGGAAGATGGTGTACAATTTAAAACATTGGTCGATTTTGGATTGTGAGTCACGCCAATTAAAACATGTTCTTCACTCTTCTCCTAATAATCTTAATAAATGAGTCTTGTTTCCTTTCTATTTAGTTCACTTTGATACTTCAGGTTCTTTTGTTATTGTTTGTTGAAATGTAATGAGTTTTATTTTATATTATTCATGTATGGGAACCCAACTTTAGGGTTAAGGTTGTATTATGCCCACCTTTCTATGTCGTTTATGTCGTTCGTCGTTGCTGTCACATCTTCTCTGGCAAAGTCAAGGTTAGGTGCACCTCAAGAAGCACGATTCATCCTTGGTGGTCTTCGCCTCGGCAACCTCCGCACGCGTTGCCACACATCATCATGCATTGCCTTCCCAATGCCAGAATCACATTGTGCCATTGTCGATCATCTCCCAAAGCCTCCTAAGCATGTTTTGGTCCCTATTTTTTTGTTTTGTTGGTCGTGGCTCATACCTAGGGTTTTTTTCCCTCAAAGAGTAGCTTCTCTCAAACAAGTCAATCATGATATGATTTCTTATATAGGAAAGGCTCGGGCTGTGATATAATAGTTAAAGAATATCTTTGTGGATGATTCATTAGAAGATATCAACAAAAAGTTGATAAGTTTTACATGGTCCTAATTCTGAGAAGTCTACACTCAGATTTTAATCATGTACAAGATCAAGTTTTAGCTGGTACTAAATCCCGTCAATGGACAACTTAGTTACTCGACTCCTTCGGGTACCTACATTCGTAAAAGATGAGAGAATTCAATTGATGTTATTGAAACATCAACAATGGTATTACCACAAGGAAGAGGAGGAGGTAGGAGCAACCAAGGAGGACGTGGCGATCAAGGTGGATGTCCTTAATGCATATATTGTAAGAAAATGGGCCATACCCAAGAAAGATTTTATTCCTTATCTGGTTTTCGAGATAAAGTTGTTCATGTGATTAAATTTGATAATTCAAAATCTAGAATTTCTAATGAAGAGTATCAAGAATTTTTAAGGTACAAGTCTGAAAAGTCTACCAATCTTGGTCAATACTCTTCAATGTCAAATGTGTCAACTATATGCATCTCTTAATCTGTGGAAGGTTAGTTCATGGATTCTTGACTCAAGAGCCTCAGATCATGTCTCTAGTAACGTTCCTTCTTTTTCCTTCATTTCCTCTCCAAAAATTCCTCATTTCATTAATGTTGTCAATGGATCCAAAGTGGCATCTTAAGGAATTGGCAAAGTTTCCTTATCTCCTTCACTAAATTTAAATTTTGTTTTGTATATTCCTCAATGTCCTTATAATTTAATCTCTTTGAGCCAACTGACTCGCTCCTTAAATTGTTTTGTAACCTTTACTGCTAATTCTTTTGTTATACAAGAACATGGTATAGGTCGTCTAATTGGAGAAGGACATGAGTCACAAGGACTTTATTTCCTAAAACCTAGCTCCTTAGTTTCTTGTTTTTCAACTTCATCCCCAAAACTTTTGCATGATCGTTTGGGTCACCTAATATTGACTAAGTTGAAGATGATGGTTCCAAGTCTCAAACACATTCAAGTCTTAGACTGTGAGTCTTGTCAGTTAGGAAAACATGTTAGATCTTTCTATCCTAAAAACTCTGACACGATGTAATTTTGCTTTTTCTACTATTCACTCTGATATTTGGAGACCAAGTCGTTTTACTTCCTTTGGTTTTAACTATTTTATAACCTTCATTGATGAATTCTCTCAACGTACTTGGGTTTATCTAATGAAAAAGAAATCTGAACTTTTACCCACATTTGTCTTTTTTTTTAATGAAATTAAGAACCAATTTGGGAAGACAATTAAAATCCTCATAAGTGATAATGCTAAGGAATATTTTTTGTTGTGTTTTCTTCATTCTTATCTTCCCGAGGAATTTTACACCAATCATGTTCTCACACTATACAACAAAATGGCAAATTAGAGAGAAAGAATGGACATCTTATTGAAACTTCACACTCCCTGATGTTAAATACTAATGTTCTTGTTCATCATTAAGGGGATGCAGTCCTCACTGCCTGGTTTTTTATCAATAGTATGCCTTCTTCTCTTGAAAATAAAGTTCCTCACTGTATAATTTTTCCACACGATCCTCTATACCATGTCTCTCCATGTGTATTTGGGTGTACTTGTTTTGTTCATAATGTCTCTTCAGGTCTTGATAAACTTTTTGTCAAGGCTATAAGTGTGTCTTTTTGGGATATTCTCATTTTCAGAAAGGGTATAAATGTTATTCTCCCTCAACCAAAACGTATTATATGTTTGCTAATGTCACATTCTTTGAGAATATACCTTTTTTCTTGTCCTCTATGGAGGATCATTCATCTGTTCAAGAGATGCTTCCTATACGATCATGTGATACCCTAGTTATTCCTACTTCTCCAACTTCAACACAATCTCAAAATGCAAATGACATTGTTTGGTCACCTCCTTCCTTGCCTGAAGATCCCTGAGACTCATATCCTCCTCCACCAGATTCCGAAACCATGGATCCCTCATCCTCCTTGTCTTCTCTTAATTTAATCTCTTAGTGGTCATGCAAGCAACAGGTCATTTCTTATTCCAGCACAGAAGTTGAGTACAGAAGTCCAGCCCAAACTTCTACTGAATTAACAACACCTCAAAGAAGAACATCACTTATGGCTCGAGATTTAACAAGACAGACGTGAGGATGGAATTCAAAGGAAACATTATTATCACGAACAAATTTACTAACACTAATAAGATTCACAGGCAAGAAGCAAAGCCTCAACCACAGTATTTCAGGGAGTCTCAAATTTGCTTTCAATGAAAGAGATGACAGCAGCAAAATTTGGAGGATGGCCTCAACATGTTCATCAGGTTCAACGTGTTCAACATGTTCATTAGGTTCAACGTGTTCAACATGTTCAATGTCTTCAACATGTTCAACAACGTCAACAACAATAGACTTAATATGACCTAAGTATTTCTTCATGGTTTTGTTTTCAAAAGTTTGCAAACGAAGATCAGTGTGCAACTACTAAGCGCAAGCTTCCATTTAATTGAAAAATTGTTCATGAATCTGGTCCCAAACTTGATAGGAACAACCACACCAAGCACCATTGATACAAAGAGAAATTGAAGGGGAATGACAGGATTAACCGCAAACCGATGAAGTTTGTGAGATGTGATGATATGTTCAACGTGCTTCTTCCAAAGAAGATAATTGGAGTCATCAAGTTTTTCAACAACTGAGTGCAAAAAGAAGTGGTTAGGGGATGGGTGGGATGAAGAATTAGACATCATAGGTGGGTAACCAAAATCAGTAACCTACTCTGGATACCATATTAAGTCTGGAGGATTGTAAGAAACAAAGAGATAATGTAACAACGTAGAAAAGTTCAATCTGATATTAAAAACATAATGGTTGTACACTTTAAGTCTGTTTTAAATATACTCTGATAAGAAAAAAGAAAACAGCAGCTATTGACAGTTGCCAAGACAAAAGAACTGCCATAACTGCCAAAAACACAATAACTACCTAAAGTTAGACAATAAACTATATCATAGTCCGTACATTACATAACGTAAAGAGAGACCAACTAAATACAAGTCTAATACAAGTGTTGTAATTATATTTTCAAAAATTAGTTTTCCCATCTTCATTATATATATATATATATAAACCCTAAACCCATCTTTATAAATATATATATATATATATATATATATATATATATATATATACATTTGTTTTGTGGCCAGTCAGTTTCTTAATTTTCCATGTGTAAGACATAGGAATATAGTTATTTGCTTTCTAAAGTACATTAAAAAGACCTTAGGAAAAAGGTTTGTTATATGGACACAATAATTATACTCAAGTTTCATGTTCTCTAATGCAAATAGGACAAGTTCACCACTACAAGACATCCACTTTCAGATATTGTCTTTATTGGTAATAACTTCATCTCCTAGAAAAACAAAAAAGTATAATGTAGCTGTAAGATCACGCAACAACAGAGTACAGAGCAATGGTTATTTCCTTTTGTAAGCTTATTTGGCTCAAATTGTTGAAGATCTTACACCGACAAAGAATAAGGTCAGATTATAATATATAAGTGAGGTGGAATCCTCGTCTTACAATTCGGTTTTATAGGATAGAGTTGGACTTAAAGTCCACTTCTTAAGATCATATAAGAGTCATTTAGAACTTATCCTAGTCAAGGCTTTTTATGCTATTAAGCTACAGTTATCATATTCTTGTTAGACTACCCATAAATATCCAATATCACGCTTGAGATGTTCATTTCTCAACATGAGGGGGTGTGTTAGAGATCTCAAATCAATTAAAAATAAAGTCAAATAATAATATATAAATGAAATGCAATCATCACCTTACAAGGCAGTTTTGTAGACTTCAAGGAACCCATGAAGTAAAAGAAAATAAAGGGAACTAAAACAAGTTTCCTAAATAGTGGAGCTGTAAACCTTACTTCTAATAATTTTGTTGATAATGATGTAATTTGCACATTGTTTGACTTTGTGTGTTCTTCTATAGCTAGAAGTGATGCTTTCTCTTTGGCAGACCATATTGCCCTTTCCTCCTCTATTTCCAAAAGTGAATCAGTGAGTTGCTGCAAGATCAAGAAGATACAATGAAATGCCTTAACAAGAGAAATGTCCTAAAAGGGGAAGAATCACAATAAAGTAGAAGAAAAAAATTGCTGAAGCTACACTACCATAGCCAACTCTTCCTTTTCTTCCATTAGTACTTTGATAGAGCTTTTCAAATTTTCTTGGTTGATATCAGATTCTTCCAATCTTTGCTTCTGGGTGGACAAGAATAAGATACCAAATTAATGGTTTGAATGAGAAAGCAAACTGGCTATTTAATTGTCATTGTTACAGTAGATCGCTACTTATGTTGGCTTGTATCTGCAATTTAGAGTAGTCAATTTCTGCCAACTGTTGATTAGTTCGTTCAACAGTTATAAAAATACCTCAATCTGCATACATGCATTGATCTCAACAAAAGACCACTAGCAAATCACATTAAATATTGTTAGTCATAATTTGGTCAAACTCAATAGGGATATATATCTGGTAGGGTAATATCTTACCGAATATTTCCCATTATTAGGTAATGCTTTCATTCTTTACTATTGTATCTCTTCTTCATTATATAAAGGAATACTCATGTTTATAATCTACCTCCTTGATTAACAGCTTTTTGGGCTTCAAAGCATGCACAATGTATTGGCCAACTACCTCGTGCAACATTTTATTAGAATAATGGGCACCGCAATGAACTCTAAACCACTGGAGCATAGAGAATTTGATGATACTATGTCAAAAACAAACTATACCAAAAGCTTTAGTTATTATGAGAAGTTGATTACGTGAATGGTTTTTTAATTTTTATTTTGCTTAACATGTCTTCCAATTTTATATCATGTTTGCAACGGATCTCAACAGAAATCTTTTGAAAATTATGTCAATAATTTCAGATTCTCCGCTTCTCTCAACTATATTTTACTTTCTATAATTTTTCCGTCAACCTGTTAATTCTATCAGCCATCTAACAACTGAGTTAAAAGGGAAATTCTAGGAAACTTCACAGAAAAACTTACAAGAGCATAAATTTCCTCCTTCAAATGATATAGTTCAGTGGTTGATGTGTTCAGCTTTTCAGTCAAGCCTTCCAGTTCTAACAACAAACCTTCATTAATAGATATCACCTCTTCTTTCTCCTTCAACGTAGCTGTTATTTCTTCTTCTAACGAAGCAATTCTTGTTTCTGATTCAAATGCCAAAACTTCCAGTTTTTTGTGCTCATCCTGATACATGACAAAACACACATATATATATATATGAAAATAATCAATTATTCTACTTAAAATTATATTTATACATAAACTTAAAATAATATATAAAAGTAATTCAAACATGTTCATAACTTAATAATACAGGCAAAAGGAAGGAATGACAAGGTGAGAGCTCAGGAATCGCATAATAACTTCATAGAGAATGTGTAACATACAGTTCTTTATGGGTACTATCATTTAGGAGTAACTGAACATAAAACATTGTGACCAAAAGCATGAATGAGGAAAGAGCACTAAAGTTTAAACACATGTATACACGTACAAATATGAGAAAGACCAATAATTACACCAAATTCAAATGAATGTCAATCAACAATTTTCAACAAGCATACATCAAGTCCCAAAGTCAACCTGTAATGTCTGTTCTAGGCCCTTTGGTCTTTTAGGATCAAATATCTTAGAACCCCTTTCAACAATTGAATCACGTCTTCTTCCCGCAAGTGAATCACGTTTATTGATATCACGTTCAAGAAGAGAGATTTGGCCACGCAATTGTTTAATCTCTCGCTCCGCATAGGCTTTCTCACCCTAAGGTACACTTAATATGTTAGGGCATAAATTTGAAAAGTAAATAGATTACAATGAAACCAAGGAATCATGAGATGTGCCAAAAAAAGAACCTCAATTTTTGTTTTCTCTTGTATCGCAATCTTAAGTTTAGACTCGGTTTCTTTTAACTTGGTTTTAACCTTCTCCAGCTCTTTTCTTGTAGTTTCTCTATCCTTGGCCACTGTAGATGATGTCAAACAAGATAAATCCTTTTCAAGAGTTTGAATATAAGAAATCAACTCTGCATTTTCAAATTTCTGTTGTTCTAAGTTATCCTGTAACAATAATAAACAGTTAGTGTTCCTATTCGCAGCATTGCATATTCAAAGAAATGAGCAGATAGGATAGAAAATATTTCTAAAATAAAGGCCAACCATCAAAGAATTTTGGGACTTCTGAGCATCTAGGTTTGATTCCTGAAGATGCTTCTGTAGATCAACTACTTGGTTGTCTAGAAGAACCTGCAGCACAAATATTAGACCAACTAGGACATCTCTAGAAATATTTCATAATAGAAAGGAAGCTTTACCTTCTCACTTTCAAGCTCAAATATTTTCTTTCTTAGGCAAGAAATCAAATTCTGAGAATTATTCAAGATTAAAATTTGATCTGCAGAATCCTCATATACTGAGGTTTTGAAAACCTGTATCGAACCATAAAATAGTAAGCCCTCCAACTAAAAACATACACAATATTAGATCTTAGTTAGAAAACAAATGATAACCACTAAAGGCATTACATGAAGTAAATGTTCTGCAATTTCATTTTTCTTACAAATAGTGATGCTATAGTGCCTCAATGGCTCTATCAAAGCACTTACAAGGAGAGTATCACAGAGAGCAGAGAAACTTTTAATAGCATCATCCACCATAAACATAGCACTTTGAACAACATCTCTTGAGTTTTGAATTTCAGATGCAATTTCTTCAATTTCCATGGAAACACTGATTGGAAAGTCAAGATTTCCATCCTACATAAAGCTTCAAGAATCAGCGTTATAGGATAGGATATATAGTATGAACCATAGTCATATAGAATTGTAAATTGATAGTTAATCACAGACATTACAAGAAAGCACGAATCAAAATGTTTATAAAATCATCAATTGCATACATTAATGTTGCTCACAGTTTCAGTGAAAGTAAGTTGCTCATTAGCCAATCGAGCTGCCTGTTGTGCATTTATAAGCTCTTCATAGAGCTAACCAGATGAAACAAAATATAGGAATTATAAATCTTAATTTAGCAATAAATGACACAGATTTATACAGTCTAAAGATTGCAAAAAATATATCAGACAAATACTCATGGGTGCCCAATTTAGTAATACAATTTATCTAGTTGCCCTGACCCTTGGAGTGACCCATCTTTGCTACCGTATTTTGTCAATAAAAAAGGGAAAAATACCATAAATATTCTAAAAGATAAATTTAAATACAACATATACAAAGACAGGTAATATTTAGTATTCTGTCCTTTTCCCTTTATTCCAACTATAGAGTGAAAGTAGCAAGATAAACAGAAGAGGTTGCCGTGTTATTGAAGTTATTCTTGATATCTTGAAGTAATTTACACATCAATAATTTTAAAGATGACAGTAATCTAGAAGTCATCAGCAAATTTATCGTTCATATTAGGTCCATTACAATTGAAGTTTAAAATAAAATACAACTTTCTCACTAAGAAAATTCACCTAGTGTTAACCATCACATGATATTACTATAGTGGATGGCCCTAGTACCGAGAACTAAGAAAAAGGAGATCATTTAATCCACGTACAACTTGTATTATTGATCTTCCAATTTACGTTGGCAATAATGGGAAAAACATTGAAAAAGCATGTCTCAGTATAAGAACATATCGGATAAATCTGAAAGTCTCAAGTTCTTCCCAAATAACACATTAGTTGGCAAAAAATTTCAATTACGATGAGATCACCTTGTTTTCTCCAAGATGCTTCTTGTTGTAAATGAGTAGTGTAATTTCAAATCTTTCGAAATTTCATCAGCCTTGTACATCCAGAGAATACTCTGTCTGATCAAGAGAGATGATACTGAATGAACAATCCATGAAACGGCTGTATTGTTGTATTGACACCATAACATATTCATTTTATCCAATTTTGGTGGTTATGGAGCACTTCCATTAGCAAATTCAAGTTTTTTCTTTGCACTACAAGCAATTAACATAAATCGACTACAAGAATGATAGCAAGTAGAATCAAGAAATGGTGATACAATATAGTACTCGCTGGATTTTTATTCACATGGAGATACTAAAGGCTATTGTTAAAATAAAAGAGAAAGGGACATAAGATGAATCCCTAATGTGTATTGAGCACATAGGGTTATCCATTTATAAGCCCCACACTAGAATCCCGTGCTTCTAAGTTGCAACTGGATCCTAACACCCACTATGCTCCGCAGCTCCAAAACTCACAAGCTGACTGTGCACTAGCCCTTTCACTAATCTCCAGTAAGCATGGCGAGAGACATGGTGGAAAGCTCTGATATGATAACAATTTATTAGAACCTAGGAAAACCACAACATAAAAGACCAGCTATTGTAGTTGGAAAGCCCAAGCCATTATAGAACCCACACTAGAGTTCCATAATTTCAGTGGAACTCAAGTCACCTACCTTGTTGCAATTAGATCCAAATTTAGGACCAATGTGAGTGGACTACTATGCCTTTCTAGAGAACAGTTATGCTTTATCGAGTTTAATTTAAGTGGATATTTAAGGGGTTGTATTTGTAACTTTCTGAACATATATTTTCTGTAGATGAGGAAATTTGTTGAGACAGCAATATTGTTTATTGTGTTTCAATAAATATTTCAGCTAGTTCCTGCTGTGCTATCAAATCTAGTAATTAGCATCTCATAATCAGATTAGAAGGCTTAGAGAAAGAAACACTGTTGACTTAAACGATTATTACCTCTTTGCATTTCTCCCTACCACATATATTCTGCTCTGCAACCAGATCAACAACATTATCCAAGCTTTGTTGGCTTGATAAGTTTTCCATTTCCAAAACCTTAATCTTCAATATGCAAGTTAAAAATATAAGACACAGATAGAAATAAAAACATGTGTGTATATACATTCTAATGCAGCATAAAGTAGAAAAATGGTTATAGACATATTTTAATCATGTGAGTGTATAACTACTTTCATCAGACATAGTTATTTAGTTACAGCCATCATTATATGATGTATTCACTTGGAGTAGTTTGTTACAGCTGTCACTGTCAGGTTGTTATAATTGATCCAGTCAATTAGATGAGCTTGTGTAGTCTATATATAGCTTCTGCAATCAGAAGCTCGAAACAAGAACAAATCTCAGAAAAATAAATACAAATTTCCTTTCTCTTAAGTTTGTTTTCAATAATCATAATCCCTCTGTTTCTTTTTAAGTGTAAGGGTCTTTTGGAGAAACCAATAATTGTAATAACTTTTCTTGATTTTAACAAAATAGAAGAGATTTTCTATTTTACCCTTTTTCATTTTTACATTGCAATAGATGCATGTGTAAATTAATTAAATATTAACTGAAGAGTAAGTGTACAACTGACAAAAAGAGTAACTAATATTGTCTTGATCTTTGAAAAGGATGGTTAAACAAAAACAAAAGAGGAAATTATTGATAAAGAGAGATGTGAAAAAGGGAAAGAAAACAAAACCTGCTCTTGAAGTCTCTTGATAACAAGAATAGCATCTGATTCTCTAAAATTCGCATTTTTCTCAACAATCAAGCAACCATTATGGGCATAATTTACAGACTCAACAGATTCCTTAGAATGGAAAGAATTTGAATCAATTAGCTGTTTTCTCAATGATTCAAGCTGTATATCACTTATAGTTCTCTGCAATAAGAAACACGTGGGCATTATATATCTAGTCTAGCAAACTCTGAATCTGGAAGTGAATCAAGAATTAACAGGGGGAAACCTCAGTTTCAAATTTTAGAAACAAACTCTCATATTCTGCTTGCAATTCTAGAAATTTGTTGTCCTCCTGCTATATTTGCTTGATATTAGAATACAAATTACTAAAATTTCAAGAAGTGAAAATAGCAATGAGACATCTAATATAACAAACCATTGGCAAGCTTTTCTTCCGTGGTGCCTTTTTCCTGTTTGTTACATGCAATAAAGCACAAGGGTTTGGGAGATTACAATCCTTGCTAGCATCATCTTTATTATTGTCCTTTTGCTTAAAGGGCTCATCCACATAAACATCTTCATTTACAAGTTCCTCAAAAGGAAGAAGTGGTCCCATGTCTCGATTTGGTCTCACAGGTTTAACCGTAGAAGCACTAGGTTGGATGATAGGGTATACCTACCACATAAAATAAATGAATCAGGATTCCAAAAATAAGATACGAGCAACAAGACAACTATCGCAGCCCAAAATAAATGCTATAATATATATGCATAGATAATGTTAGTAATAATTTCTAAAGTTTAGAAGAAAATCATTTTTCTCTCTTATTAAGTCTCATTACATATATATGATATATATATATATATATACATATATATATATATATATATATATATATATATATATATTGTTGAATATAGTGAAAAACTATATTTGGATTAATCTCCCTTGTGTAAAATACACACATAGGGTTCTCTATTTATAATAAAAGAAATATGGGCTAAGCCCAAAATACAAATGAGAAATAATAACAAACTAACTAAAAGATAAAAGATATAATATATCTAACACTCCCCCTCAAGCTGGAGCATACAAATTGTATGAACTAAGCTTGGAATAGATGAAGTCAGTGTTGAACTAGATGATTTGTCTTCAAGAGTGTGAGGCAAACATAGATGGACTAACAACAGCTTGTGAAACTTCAACTTCAAAAGTGGATGAAGGAGATCAGTGGTGGACAATGACAAATTGCAAGGACTGATTCCCAATCAATGATGGATAAGTGACGGGATCAACAGTGGTAGCTGAAAGCTAAGAGCTACAAAACTGCAGGGACTACACTAAATCCTCATCAATGATAGATGGGTGACGGGATCAATAGTAGTAGCTTAAATCTACAAAACTGCAGGGACTACACCCATATATATGTGACTTGCAGTGTCTTGGAAACGTACTCCCCCTTAGTGTGAAGGGCGGAAATGTGGAATATCACAGTTGTTGGACCACTAAAACAAAACAAAAATATTAAGCTACAATGCT